>NW_015662571.1:4041-6379 GCF_001515625.1 Sinocyclocheilus rhinocerous | reverse complement strand
GACATTACATCCACATGGCAATGCATCACCATGTCTGCAATAAACCTGCTCTGCATCTCTCCCCCCAATTGCCTGTCACCGGCCAAAGCTGTAAAAGTTTCTGCTAAGCTTTAAAATATGATGCCATAATAAGATATTATTGTATTGCAGTGTTATTTAAAGTGTCATTGTTCAACAATGGTAGCCATTGAGTATAAATTGTACAAGAACAATTATATAAATTTAGACAAAACTATCAGAAGTTATATTTCAAAAAATTTATCTGTATATTCTAAATATTGTGTAATCATTCTGATATTTAAAATGTTTTCGATTATGTAGTGTTATATCTTATGAATAGCTAACAAAACAAAAGTTTTGTTTGTGCAAAAGTGGCTTTGTATCAAATCAGTTTTAATGCACAAAGCACAGCAACCTATCATTGTCCTATTTGTACACTTCACCTGCGTATCATGTCACAGCATTTTAGATTGTTTGGATGCTGACCTGTTTATACTCATCCTTGGATTCAAATCAGGATGAAACCTGCACAAGCAATGAATACATTTAAAATAATAATAATAATTTAAACAAACAAGACAACATGAATCCACATATTCCTGCATAAATAAACCTACAGCCTACACTTGTAAGTAGATAAACAAATAATTAATAAATGGTTTGGAAAGATGCAAAAGTAAAAATGTGGGTACCTTTGGGTCTCTGTCCTGGTTTACATAGGTAGCACGCTTCATTAGTTTTTTCTTGTTTTTGTAGGCTTTGTATAGCAGATCAAATAGGACTCACCTGCTGTGTGCTGAAGCTTTCCTAAGTCTTGTCAGCTGTGGCTGGTCTACACGTCACTTTAAGCCAGGGGTGGCCAAACTCGGTCCTGGAGGCCCGGTGTCCTTCAGAGTTTAGCTAAACTCTTCAGGACACCGGCCTTCCAGGACCGAGTTTGGGCACCCCTGCTTTAAGCTTTTGTAGAAGGTTTTGAGTAAAGGTGGCTATGTTGTCCCATCTCAAGAATGTAAGCAATACTGGGAGACTGTTTGAAAAAAAATTCAGCAAAAACATCCAAGCAGTAGCCAAGCAGATAGCATCAGCTAATCTAAATCTTAATTTAACCCTTTAATTGTCACCCGTCCCCTCTCTGTGGGACGCCTAAGTTTACTTAACTATATTACAATTAAATCCTAATCTAATCATGACAAACTATATATCATTGGAAAGGTCTAAGACTCCTAAATAGATATTCTACCACTGTTTTTTGTTAAAAATGATGTAGGAAAAGTAATAGATGAATTTATGACAAGAGTGCACCTCAAAAATCTACATCATAACAGGAGTTCTAACTTTTGTCACAAAAAGTCTTCGTTGCCTTTTTCTCTATTACACTTTAGAAATCATCAGAAATTATATATCAATAAAAAACTGAAAATCTCAAAATTCATCCTTTGAAACCCATTTTAAAATGCAAATGGTACATCAAAATCATATTACAAAATATTTTCATTCATGAATTATAAAAATGTAAGTTTGGGTAGTGCACTTTCACGTCTATTTTCAAAAATGTGAGTGACAGTTAAGAGTTTAAAGAAGTTATTTTAAATCTTAAAAATATTTACATATTCCAGTTTAAGTTACTCTTTAACTTAAAATGGAATTTAAAACATTGGCTGATCTTGTAAAAGCTGTGCACTTGCACATAAATGTTAGTAGGCCTATAGATGGATGAAGTTAAAGAGTTAAACTTGCAAATATTAGACTCCCCAGAGACGAACAAACACTGACAAAAACAGAAAAAGCCTAAATTACGTAATTTTATGTATGGACGATCAGTCATGATCATTCTGAGGAATAACTGATATGAAGTTTCATGTTAACTCTGAAGGAATTTGAATAATGCCTGTGTAAATCTCAAGAAATAGTCCGAGCTATAATGCATTGTGACAGACTTTGCCATTCATTTTTTCAAAACTTCTACAGTACAATCTTGTAAACGTTGACACAGATAGAGACATGGTCGTTCTGACAAAGAATTTATTGACATTTTCATGTTAACTCTGAAGGAATTAGAATAATGGCTGTGTAAATGTCAAGGAATGGTCAGTGTTATAATGCATTGTGACAGACTTTGCCTTTAATTTTCTGCATAATTCCACAGTAAAACCCAGTGAAAGTTGACACAGACAGAGTCTTGGGCATTCTGAAGAAGTATGAATAGAAATGTTCATGTTAACTCTGAAGGAATTTGAATAATGCCTGTAGATAAAGCAGGAATTGATCAGTGTTATAATGCATTGTGACAGATTTTGCCTTTAATTTCCTCCATAATTCCACAGTAAAACCCAGTTAA
>NW_015662571.1:0-3869 GCF_001515625.1 Sinocyclocheilus rhinocerous | reverse complement strand
AAAGACAAACTGAAATTTAATATGTTATTCATTTTGCCAATACAGTCTGAATCAAAAATGGTGGCACACTAACGTTACATTACATCAAACATCACTGATCCTTGGATATCATGATGTAATTCATGTGGTGTGAAAGAACCAGTATTTGTCTGGGCTGTGTATGCATGAGTTGATCAATGTTCAGATTTAAATTTCATTCCAAAATATTGTACTGCTTCAGAAGACACATTTGTGCTGCTACATTTGCAAAAATAGCAATTAATCCAAAAATGAAGAAATGTACTTAAACCTTTCAGAAAGTGATGGTTTACATCTCGCATAACACTAAAACCCATCAATTAAATCAATGTGAATTCTACTTACTTCACTTTAGGCCCGTAGTATTCATCTTGTTGCCTTTGACATCCCAGCACTCCACGCTGCCTTTGCTCTGAAAACATTGATTTCAAAAACATATGCAAGAATGAGTTTCAAATTAAAAAACGCGAGGGGCACATATCAGTGTGAAATGGTAAATATTAAATAACATTAGCAAAACAGCCATCATAAATGCTCCTCGAGCCGCTTTGTTTACCGGGGCTTCGGCTGCATTAGTAAACTTAATTAGCATCACATGGATATGCTAGATGAAACTGACGAAGCGGATCATAAATAACGATTAAGAAAAAGTTCAAAGTTATTGTAATATAGTGAATGGGCGGGTTTGTCTACCTGTTAAATTAGTTTCTGTGGCGCGAGTGTCGGTTAGATCTGTCAGCCGTCTTTCTGGTTTAAAAGACAAAAATCACTGGACTTGTTTGTCTGTCTCCGACTGAGAAAAGCACAAAAAAAATTATATATATATATATGTTTTTTATTTTCCCACTGACAAACTGTGGTGTAAAACACTGTATATTTAACACTTGCCATTGATAACTTTGATGTAATGTCGTGTTAATTCCTCTTTGCTAGCTAATACATTAGCGTTGCCGAGCTGTTACCCTGTTCTTTTCGTGACTCTTCTTTGAGTGAGCTCAGCTCAGCTGTGATTGGACGGGCTGACGTCACGGGACTGACTAGATAACGGGCGCGGTTTTTGAATCTTTTTAGGAAACACACTAAAAATATATATTTTGCCACAAGTAAAAGTTATTAAATAAAAAAGGCTTAATGTAGGCGTTATATGAAGGACGTATATACACTGAAAAAATTTATTTAAAAAAATGTTTTAAGGTATGTTGCAAACTATTTATTTTAGCTACATTTAAATAAAAAATGTTGAAAATTAGTCAACTAAATTTGTTTATTTAAATGTAGCTAAAATAAATTGATTGCAACCACTTTCCTTAAAAAAATTTAGTAAATTCAATGAATATTTCCCCCCCCCCAGTGAAATATAGTAAATATTAGCAAATATATATAAATATAAAAATATAAATAGTAAATATATTTACTATTGTTTATGTATTTATTTGATTAGCTTTTAATTAGTTATAATAACCTATAGCCCTATACTCTATACAAACATGTTTTCTCCAAAAACATTATTTAAAACAAAAAAGTTGTTTCAAGTCTGTAATATACTTTTTATATATTTAAAGATAGTACATTTTTTGTTAGTATATTTGCAATGTACTATTAAAACAGGTAATATATTAAAAATACCTTAAAGTATACTTTTTTTTTCACTAGGGTTGTGCCCATCTACAGTTTAATAATGCATTTTGTGCTGATGCTTTATCCAGTCTTGCTTGAACAATAAAGCATGTACAGTTACATTTTTAAAAATGTGCTTTTCTTTATGGTCTTCTTGTAATCAACACCTCGACAGCCAAATTAAGTATGCAAACCAAATGTTGCACACAGGGTAAGTGAATCATAGTTTTTTGTATTTATTTATTTATTAATTTTAATAAATGCCCCAATGCCCCACCTTGGCGACGGGCCTGAAGGGTCTCTATTTTGGTATTGTTTTAAGTATTGTTTCTCTCAAGTTTCTAATTGATGTGCATTGATTGATTGTTTATTGTTATGGAGTGACTCTGGTTTTATAAGTGGTGTTCTGAGAGCAGTGTATAACCTAATGTTGTTTGTTGCAGGAGCTGAGTGCCTAAGGCGGAGGTGAATTTCTGGTGGCGGTCTTTCCTTCACGAGTGCTGTGTTATGCGTGGTGGTGTGTGTAGGCGTGAGTGGACTGAGGAACAGTGACTTTCTATGGAGGCCTTTTTGTGCCCTTTATTCCCTTCTGCACTCTGAATTCGGATATCTGAGGCTACTCAGGTCACTCTTATTGTATTTCATTATATTGTGTAACTAAACTGTTTGTGATTTTCTCTTCTCCTCTGTGCTTTTGTAAAACATCATCTTTAATAAAATGTATTTTCTTAAAATTAAAGCAAAGTATTTTATTGAACAGAATGTGGGAAATACTTAAAAGAAGGCTTCAGGACGGGAAAAGGCCAAAACAATACACAGAAAGGTACTCTTACTAGGGTTTTAAGAAATACATTTCCTATCAAAAGAAAAGAAAAGAAAACAGAGACTCTTCCCTGACTCCCTCACTAATTTCAAACACAGGAGAAAAATATCATTTTTAAAATAAGTGGCATCCACCTCCCTACAAAATTTTCCCATTTAAATAAATTACAGCACAGCTGAAGCGCTCTGCTCAACACACTTAAGTTGAGAATAAACTTTTCATAATCATAGTCTTTTCACACTAAACACAAATGTTTGATTTAAGCTGATTTTGAATAGAAACAGATGTTCATACTGGGCTGGCATATTCATTTAATAATGAAGCAATGCTTATTTTCTCAGAGAATAGTTCAGCTATTTTATTTGCCCTTCAAAGAAATGTGCTAACCAATAAGATAACTAGAGCTGCTGAGAGCATTTGGTGGCACAAGTGAAACCAGCATTAAAGATTAGAATTACATTAGCATTTCATGAACACTATGAACTACTTGTGTAAGCCCTGAGATGCAAATCAATAGAATTTTATTAATGAGAGAAAAATCTTCAGGGGCAGACCATGCCAAAAAAAATAAATCCTTCTTTTAAACCTCTACTTTCTCCGTTATAAAATAAATATACACACAAGAGGGCAGTATACCATGGATGAACATATGACATGAACAGTCAGCAAGTTTGCCATAGCTTAGATGTCAATAAGCTTGTGCTGTGTAGGAAACAATTTGAGTGTTAGCACATTACATGTCAGGTCTGTGCCATCTAGAGTTTCATGACCAAACTAGATATTTATTACACAAATCATCTTCATGACATTCAAATAGATTATAATCGTGCACAGCAGTTGTCGACCAGATTTGATGGATTAAAATGACTATTGAACTCATCAGTGATCTGGACTTTGGTGTCCATCACTTTTCATTTCACATTTGTCTCTCAATTGAAATCTCATATGATTTAATGTTTCTTGTAGACCCGATGGATGTGAACAAAGCAGCAAAAACAGAAGCCAAAAAATCTGTCACTTTCCTTCGTTCACACTGGGAAGAAGCGGCTCAGGCTTTCAGTTTCATTGAGCATCAGTCCTGAAGAAACACCTGAAGATTCAGATAAAGGAGAAGATTCCTTCGTAATATAAGAAAGTCCTTTACTACAGATGCTGAACTGAAAGCAGAAAACTCACACTGGAAAAGTGTTCAAACTGCAACATGAGATTCAATCTGTCAGAAACCCTGAATACACATGAAAAGATTCACACTGGAGAGAAACCACATCAGCGTTTAATCAGTTATCTAGTCTACACTCACAAACACGGTGACTAGATCATCTTCAGATCCAGTAGTGCGACAGCAAACGTAACAAGAAAGCCAGTTGGCCAGCTGAAGTTAGCCTAACCAACCAACTCTTTCACAGCTTTG
>NW_015662570.1:0-1537 GCF_001515625.1 Sinocyclocheilus rhinocerous | reverse complement strand
GTATCGGTGCATCCCTAATATATATAATAAAAGTATATAATATTTATAAATATTTATTTATAGATTTCTTTTAAATTTCATGAATTTTTCACCTTCAAAATTGCATGTTTAATTCAGTGTTTTACTTGCTGTTTTATCGTAACTGTTTGTGAAATTGACTAGCAATCATTTTTACACCAAATTTCTGTCAACATGCAGTCAAACAAATGATCATTTACTCACCCTAATGTCGTTTCAGTTCTTACTGTACTTTCTTCTGTGAAACACAAAAGGAGGCGTCTGTTATAAGCAAACAATAAAAAACATACACTGCATTTTTATTTTAGGTTGAACTGTTTCTTTAAGCAAAAGTCTCCAGTTGCACTTCATCTAATCTCATTGCTGTCTAGTAGAAACAAGATTGTCTTTCCTCTGTGTGTGTGTGTGTGTGTGTGTGTGTGTGTGTGTGTGGGGCGCGCGTAACCACTTGAAAGTGTTCACTGAAGTGTGATGACACGGAGACATGCTGATCAGTGCACCCATGAAACAGAATGCGAGTCGCGTCTGTGTGTGAGTTAAAAGGCATAGTTCAAGCAAAAATGAAAATTCGGTTATCATTTACTCACCCTCATGTTGTTCCAAACCTGTTTGACTTTCTGTCATCTGTAGAAATTGAAAAAGATATTTAGAAAAATGTTTTTCTTGCATACAGTGAAAGCCAAAGAGGTCATATGTTGTTTTGAATGGGCAAAATTTTTCAAAATATCTTCTTTTATGTTCCACAGAAGAAAGAAAGTCATACATGTTTGGAACGACTTGAGGGTGAATAAATGATTTTTCATTTTTGGATGAACTTTGGATGAATCTTTTTGACCTTGAGGGAAAATCTATTCCAGTAGCTCCTTTTGTATGTCTTTGAGAAACTCAAGCTGTTCCTGGACTGTATTTAATTCTCTTGTGTTTTCATCCAGTATTGCTAACTGTTATCTTCGATGTGGTGGAGTGTGTGTGTGTGTGTGTGTGTGAGTGTGTGTGTGTGTGTGTGTGTGAGTGTGTGTGTGTGTGTGTGCGTGTGTGTCCGTGGCCCATTCTTCACCGCCACGGATTAGAAAGGACCAATTCAGAGTGGCCGCTGGCGGTGCTGTATCGCACCTCATACACATCCGGCTCCTGGATCCTGTTCGTTTCCCGCGGAGGAGTCGTGGACGCAAGCCTGCGGTTTTGTCAGGGCAGCGGCAGCGGCATTATGGGAAATAAAAACCCTCATTTTAGAGTTCGAGAGCCAGGCTGCTTTGGCCGTGACTTCCTCTTTTGATCGGACGACTTTCATTCAGACCCAAATTTCAGATGCTTTCAGGTGAATAAAAAACGAGCGCAACTTGTAGTCGGAGGCGAATCTTTATAATTGAACGTTCTGCTGCTTTCACAAGGTTAAATGAAGGTTAACGATGACAAAGACTAGCTGAGAGGACGCCGCAAAACATAAAGCTCAATTCAACATGCAGCGCTGCAAAAAATCAGCAGTATTTCTGTCTCGCTTGTAGTAAAAAAAAAAAAA
>NW_015662569.1:522944-528084 GCF_001515625.1 Sinocyclocheilus rhinocerous | reverse complement strand
AATATATATATATATATATATATATAATGGTAGATTAACAATGTTAATAACTATGTGGAAACATGTCATCCATTGGCCAAAACGAGAGTCTAAAACCACAATTCCTCCTTTAACAAGCGCAAGTGTATTTGATACACATTATTTGAAGCCCCTTGCCATAGTCAGTGTTGTAAAGAGCTGTTTCTCCCCGCTCTGAAGGGTACTGTGGCCTTTAGATATGAGACGTGTATGAATGATGGGATATGTAGTCCGGGGTGATATGCAACAGTGTGTAGTGCGAGAGTCAATGAAAATGGAAAGGGTGACCTCTGATGGCTAGCAGACGGAAGTTCATGGACCGGATTCGTGACAATATTTCTATTGAGATAATTATTAAATCCATATTCAACATATATTCCCAGTGTATATTCTCATATTTCCAATTAGTTTTCTATGATTTGCCATGAAAAACACCCAGGTTTTTCTGTGAAAATTATATAAAAATGCTGTTTTTTTTTTTCCCCTAGTTACAAACTTAAAATTATATGACATTTCCAATGGACCCACATTTCCACAGTTCTCAGAAGAGGAAGTCGTCATAGTTGGGTAAACTTTTATAGTGGTAAACAGAAAATACAACAGAACAAAACAAAAACAATAGCTTCCATGAGAAGAGAGAAAGATGTCAAATTTACCATCAGTCCCTCAGCCATATTAGAAACGCTCACGCAGCAGCGTTAACAAGATTTCTAAAATTTAATACCTACTATAGGTAATACAACCCAGTCAGTGTTGTAAAGAGCTGTTTCTCCCCGCTCTGAAGGGTACTGTGGCCTTTAGATATGAGACGTGTGACCGGCCCTGGCATGTCACCTGTGAGCGATGCATTTGCGTGAAGCAGACGTGATGCTCATAGGCTGATGCACAGACCAAGTGTAAACCCCTTCCCCTGTTAGTGCAGATGAATGCTCTCAATGGCCAACAGGAGCAGTCAGCCATGCTAGGCCATGCACTCGGCGCTGTAATAAAGGTGATGAATTTAATCAGGGGAGCAGCCGCTGCCATCAGTACAAGGCCCATAAGGCAAAGTTGTGCTGCAGACATCCATAGAGAATGGAGTTAGTTACTGTTTGAATAGAGACGGTAATAGAAACAGAGATGTATGTGGGCCCGTAAGGCATGGTAATGCTCAGTGGTCATTCATGGTTTGTACACCAAATTGTTCTTTCATGGTGTCGTAAAAGTTTTCTAAATAACTTACTGCTGCAATTTAGTGACTATAAGTACATACTATTTAGTATTCAAGGCACTCAAGTGACATGTTCAAACATTCTGAATTAAATTCAAGATATTCTTAGTTGTAGGATGTCGAGCCTCAGACGGCATGGCAATGGACCACCCACAGACACTGACAGTCTGATGCATATTGCACACAAAAAATGGCAAGAGCTTGCTGAAATCTGATTGGCTGGCACTGTGCAACTTCCAAGAGTCTGGATGCACCAGTCTGCCTGGAAACAAAGTCCTGTTTACAAGGTATGGAGTGCTTTTGAAAATGTACTAATTGTACTAATTACCTGATTTGCCAAAAAAATCCAGCGGCATCAAATTTTTGAAAGATATTCAAAGTTTTGTTGGAGGCTCTTAGTAGCATATACTAGATGTTCACAAACAGAACTCTACTATACAGCTATACATCTTCTTACACTGTCATTCGAAAGTTTGGGATCTGTAGGAATTTTTTTTTCTTTGAAAAATATAATACTTTTATTTAGCAAGGATATGTTAAATTGATCAAAAGTGACAGTAAAAACATAAGATTTTGATTTAAAATAAATGTTGTTCTTTTGGACTTTCTATTCATCCTTTGATGTATCACAGTTTCACAGTTTCCCAAAAAATATTAAGCAGCATAACTGTTTTCAACATTGCTAATAATAAGAAATGTTTCTTGAGCAGCAAATCAGCATATTAGAATGATTTCTGAAGGAGCATGTGACACTGAAGACTGGAGTAATGATGCTGACAATCCAGCTTTGCATCACAGGAGTAAAATATATGTTAAAATCTATTCAAAGAGGAAATGATTGCTTAAAATTGTAGTAATATTTCACAGTATTTCTGTATTTGTATTTTTTATCAAATAATGGCAGCCTTGATGAGCATGAAAGACCTTTCAAAAACATTACAAAAAATAAAAAAATCTTACCCCAAACCCCAATCTTTTAAACACTAGTGCATGTCAGTGATATTATCAGTATTTTATAATTTTGGATAGACCAAGGTTTTTTTTTTAAGTCTTTCACATTTCTGATCATTTCTTTGGTCACCGAGCTGACTGACAATGCTGGCATTTTTTTGTTGTTGTTTTTAGCCTCTAAATGGCACGTCAACACAGAATTGACTGTGATTGGTCACTTTTCATGTCAGTCAGAATGACCTTTCTTAAGTGGCTGCAAACTGACTTTATACAGAGACAACAGAATGTCTAACTATTGGGGAGGATTTTTTAAAAGAAAAAATACTTCGTTGTCAATAAGTTAACTCGATGGTTCCAATCTTCCCACTTGTCAGGGGTTTGTTTATTCTGTTAAACAAAACTCAGAAACCTCATTGACAAATACAACGATCCTACCACACATGTATTTAACCTACATAACAGCTCGTTTATCACTGCTCAAACAGGACAAGCACACTAAGAGTGGTCATTAATCTTTCACACAAATTAATATCAGAATCTGATGTGCTGATAATCACACTCTGAGGACCCGTTTTAATGACTTTGCCTTCTAAAACTTCAATACAAGGCGGTTTACTTTCAGGAAAAGCCCTTTTCATGAAAGCTCCTTAAAGATCCCATGAGGACTGGAGAAGCGCATGCTCCACTGACAATTAGTCTAAGTGGCCACATTTATCACCTAATTGGAGCAATTAATTAATCCTGAGGAGTTTTACTGGGGTCAAAGTCAATTTACCCAGAATTAACTTCTTTAGGACTCTGTCTTTAGTGGTAAAGTAGTTGTCCTTTCAGGGACACTTTACAATCTCTCTCACTTTGTGGCATTAGAGGAGTAGGAAATGAGCTGTGTACTCATTAGGAGCTAGAGATGGAGAGAGATACAGGTGACTTACAACACTAGAAGCATCTCAGTGCAACTCAGGGACATTAAATTCAATGTATTAATGTATGCTTAAATATAACATTTAGTGAATCTAAATATACAATATTTTATTTTTTTTATTCTATCATTTACTCTCACTTTGTTCCAAATGTTTATGTGTTTTTGTGTGGAACAACAAAAAAAGAGACATTTTGAATAATCTTCATGCAGCTCTTTTCCATACAATGACAGCTCATAGTTACCTCCTTCTTCTCCAGTGAGCTGTTAACTTAAGAACCACTGTGACTATATAACTGAGTCAGTAAAAACAGATTAAATAATTATTTTGAGCCCATTCACAAATCGCACTGAACGATTCATTCACAAATTGGACTGATCTCAGGAGCCAGATTCTCAAAAATCATATATTTTATTAAGCATAAAATGATGCACACTGTGAGATGTGTTAGTTTTAAGAGTTTAACCATCATTATTGAACGTACAGTATATAATGTTGTAATTTTTAATAGCTAAAACATCCCATCCTACAACATCTTGCCTTTTTGGACTTAAGAAAAGGATTTTATTCAAGAGGTTTTTTTTGTTTTTTGTTTTAAGAAGAACAACATAAGAATATTTTTATTCAGTGTTCAGTCTTTTCTGGATTACAAAGTTTATTTATATATTTATTCACATATGTATAAAATATGAAAATACTGAAGAATTTACTTAATACTATTAATATTTACTTAATACTTGAATAATACAATCAATTTTAGTACTGAAAGGTATCAGTATAAAAAACTGACTCAGTGTTTGTATGCTATGTGTTTTATGGTTGTTACGAGTATTGCATTGTTAGTTCAGCAACATGTTAAACAATTGTTGAGTCTCCTGTGTGGTTTATTATTATTCTGTTTGCATGCAGGTAAGCATGGCTTCCTTAAATCTTCTGAACATCATAATTTCCTGTCACAAGATGACTTTGAAGGGTCATTAGAGCAGAAGCGAAGAACACACAGACAGACATGACAGTCGCTCTGACTGTCATCAGACAGTACTTGATGTACCAGAGCACAGGGGTCACGGGGTCATCGTGTCACAAAGTCATGTGCCCCAGTTCTCCTCGCTCAAGAGCAGCGCCAGTTCATCTCAAGGAGAAATCAATCACATGACAACCCCCCTTCCATTTCTGCTTCTATCAGTTACTCTATATATCATTGGGGATTATTATGGCCAGCTTCCTGCGATGCCGTCATTATTAGTGAATACTTCAACGTTGAGCTTTATAATGCATTCACATCCCTCATTTTAAAAGCACTTTGTGTAATTGAAACTGTTTCTCACAGACTGCTGACTAAGTCTCCAGCCCGCCTGGGTGAGAGGAGAATGTGAATAGAATCTGCCTACACGGACAGAGTTGTATTGATTTCAGAATAAGAGGGTGAATGAAAAGGCAACATCTGAGCTCGTTTATGTCCATAGATTTTGGTCTCCTGTCGTTCCTTATCCTTGCCTGTTGCCTCTCAGAGCGAAATCCTATAACTTGAAATAATTCATATTCCAGCGAGATGGTACCTGAGTTCTAATGTGTTAATCAAAAAGTTTTTTTTTGCTGGTTATTTAACTTTTATCTGCATTTAAATGCAGTGTTTGTTACTATTAAGGGTTGCTGTGTATATGGACGTCTATAGGCACCAGCAAGTACATTAAAGAATGCGTATGTGTGCAGGCACGTAGTGTTTCTTTACAAAGTGACATGGCCAACAACTGGCCTGGCATGCATAGCACAGCTTTTCCCTGATCTGTTGCATTTGTACACAAAACGTTTTAAAAACACAAAGGAAAAACTTTTCAGTTTTTAGTACTGTCATTACTCGTGAATTATTAATCGTGATTATCTACATCATACAATATTAAACCAAATGGCATACTATTATTGAAATACTATTATTATTTGTATGAATATTTTAACTTATATATATATATATATATTGGGTTAAATTCCCAGGGAACACACATACTGGTAAAAAATGTATAGCCTGAATGCACTGTAAGTC
>NW_015662569.1:501416-522794 GCF_001515625.1 Sinocyclocheilus rhinocerous | reverse complement strand
ATTTTTTTTTTTTTTCAGTTTTAGTTATTTTAGTACATCAAGTTAAAATAAATGAAGATGAGAAATGTTGCCTAGGCGACTGAATAAAAAAAAAAGTTTAAATTTTGGGTTAGGGTTTTTTTTCCCCAAGTAACAACATCTTTTATGCTTTCAGTTTTAGTTGTTAACTATCATAAACGTATTCTTAGAATGAACATTTAAACATTTTTTTCTGAGCTTTTGTACATTTACTTTTAACCAGCTGCTGATTTTTGAAGTCAGTTCTCCTCAAATTCACAGGTCGTCCTATCAGAGTAACCACAAGTATAATTCATCAATCTATCAACATGATTCACTAATATTTGATAACCCCAAAGTGTCACAGTATTTTTTTTGTCTTCATTCTGATACTGATTGTTTTATGATTTAAAACCAAGTAAACCCATACTGGTCGATCAGCAGTTGATATTGTTCTAAATATGTCTTCAGCAGTACTGAGGTTATCTGGTAAAAGTATCCATGTCAGCATGTTGGTCTTGCTCAGACCTCTATTGTTCTTGTCATTGGGCTATTTTTTCAGTCTGCTTCAGATTCAAAGTTAACGCTTGGTCAGATTTGAGGATTGTTGCTGCTCGGGTAGCAAAAGGAGATTGATGTGTTTACCTTTCGTCAGCAGCACAAAGTTCAAGGTACGGGAGAAATATTTAATTGAATCTAGCCGCTTCTGAATGACTTTCAAATGGTCTGGGCTAGGGCCCAAACAGATGCCTTTTAAAGGACATAGAGGGACCATCTAAAGTGCCATCCATTAGACTCTTCTGTTTAATATAGATAAAGAGCAATTCAGGCCATCTGAGAAATGATCGATTCCCTTACCTACTTAGCATGATTTATCTCATACCCTTTGCACACCAAATGTGCATTTTAATTCTTTGTTAAAGGCTAATGGCTCTCGCAGGTTTTTATTATAATGTCAGTACGAAGCCAAAAATGTTCCTGTTAATAGCATCGTCACACTAAAGCCATAGCCGGACTTGATTTGTTAGATCTGGGCTTGCTCGTGTACACTGTAGATTTGCAATTTCAAAGTAATGCGCTTTGTCATACTTCTGTATGACTTTAATTGCATTTCACATCGAAAACTCAGTATGGATCTGGATTTTAGTAAAGGGTAAGATGTTGATGCTAAAAAGTCATGTTTTCAGCATAAATGTGACCTTCTGTTCCTAGAGCATGTGATGTGTGTGGCTGTTCATTCTCTTAAATTAACCTATTAACTTACCGTCTCGTCATGTGACAGCGCAACACAATTAGGTGACAGCCAATCAGAGAGGCCAGAGCAGAGAGGGGATTTGCATGGTTCTGTGCTTCACTTCATTTACTAACTGATATATGAACAACGCCGAGACTGTGTGTACCTGTCATAGTGATGTCCCTGTGCTGTATGGAGTACCTTGTCCATCTCTGAAAAGACAGCCGCAGTCACCAGCCTTGTTCTCATCTCAGTGCCTGAGTGTTTTGAGTTCTCCACACAAATTGAATGTCTCAATTGCACAGAATGATTCTGTTTTTAAGTGTTATCAAATTGAGTTGTTCGAGTTAGAGTTGTGTAGTGGAGTTTTGAGGCATTGTTGATGGGTTGAGTTAGTTGTGTAGTGGAGTTTTGAGGTGTTATCTAGGGGTTGAGTTAGTTGTGTAGTCGGCCGATTTTTGGCATTTTTAATTAATCGGCATTGGCCGATTGTGCTGCATATTAGTCCGATTTATAGGCAGGCGCATCTGCGGGCAGCTGTACCGGAGAATCTCTCTCCCTCTGGCGGCGTGAGACGGAGCAACTCACACAGTGCGTTCCAAACTGGATATATCGCCCTCCGAAGGGCACGTTGGAGTGAAAACAATCATGGTCGCATATTGAATATTGAAGGGTCGTTCCAAAGCGTGGTGCTCAAAACTGGCCACTTCAAAGGGCCCTTCGGAATGAAGGATTTCGAAGGGTACAACTGATGGACACTTCGGGCTCCCATGATCCTTTGCGCAGATTCTTTGCATGATGACGGCGCCTCCGTGTGGGCACGTGATGATGACACAGAAGGGCACTTCAAGAAACAGTTGTTTGGTCCCCTACACCCTTCAACCCTTCGAAGCTCTCACTCCGGAGGGTAAACCCTTTGAAGGGATTAGGGCATAGGGATGAGCCCTTCCGAATGGAACGCAGGGACACTCTGCAGCAGCGCCTTGTTCACACACAGCTTCAGCTAATGATGGCAGGGCAAAACAAACCGTTTCGAAAACGTAAAAAAAGCGTAATTACGTTTTACCCTACTAGAATTGATGCCGGAAAGTTATCATATTGCAAAAAGTCATTTGCATGTGAAAGTGAAACATGCATGTGAAACACGTGCAATTCAGATGAGAATTCTGGGCTGATTATAACGTGCACTTTAACTTTCCTTATGAAATGTGTGTGTGGGTCCAACAATATCCTCCATGATGTCATCGCTTGTGGCCAGTTCACAGTTCACAGTTCACTTCAATTGTGGCAGTTATGAGCAGCAGGCTGTGTAATATGTGTGATCTCTTTTATTTTTTTTATCACTGTGGCCATTTGACTTATAGCAGTATCCAGTGTTTCCCATACATTGAGTTATTTGTGGTGGCTCGTCACAATATCAAAACTGACTGCCACAAACTTAGATTTTCCAAAAGGCTTATACTTCGTTGAATAAACTGAGCACTGCACGTTTCAAAATTAAAATGCAGCGCGGGTGTTTTTATATGAATGTATCTTTGAAAAGAACTGACGTCTTCAGAAAAGCTTCGATGTCATTTTAATTTTGTCTTTCCTGTAATGCCTGATAAAGTAGCGTTTGTGAGCTCAGCGCTTATTTGATTACAGTCGTTACCGAGGAAATCCGCTCCAACAGTGCCTCCTGCTGGCAGAGAATCAATTTGCATTTGCAAGTCTGTGGGAAACACTGGTGTTGGCAAACATAAACTAAAAGCATGCTTCAGAACTGTTTTGAGAAGGTGCTTAAATTTTGAGCCATGTATTATCACTATGAATTAGGCTACTACTACTATTAGTATCTTGTACCCTGCAATAATAATTTACTCAAACTCTCTTTTATGAGATGAAGGAAAAAAAAAAAAGAAAATCGGCCAAAAAAATCGTCATCAAATATCGTCCATCGGCTGCTCTGATTTCTAAATATCGGCATCGGCCAGAGAAAAACCCATATCGGTCGACCTCTAGTGTTAGGGTTGAGTTAGTTGTGCAGTTGAGTTTTGAGGTGTTAAGGTTGAGTTAGTTGTGTAATGGAGTTTTGAGGTGTTAGAATTTAGTTAGTTTTGTAGTGGAGTTTTGAGGTGTTAGGGTTGAGTTAGTTGTGTAGTGGGGTTCTGAGGTGTTAGGGTTGAGTTATTTGTGTAGTTGAGTTTTGAGCTGTTAGGGTTGAGTTAGTTGTGTAGTGGAGTTTTGACGTGTTAGGGTTGAGTTATTTGTGTAGTTGAGTTTTGGGGGTTATTGAAGGGTTGAGTTAGTTGTGTAGAGAAGTTTTGAGGTGTTATCTAAGGGTTGAGTTAGTTGTGTAGTTGAGTTTTGAGGCATTGCTGATGGGTTGAGTTAGTTATATAGAGGATTTATGAGGTGTTATCTAAGGGTTGAGTTAGTTGTGTAGTGGAGTTTTGAGGGGTTATTGAAGGGTTGTGTTAGATGTGTAGTGGAGTTTTGAGGGGTTATTGAAGCATTGAGTTAGTTGTGTAGTTGGGGTTTGAGGTATTGTTGATGGGTTGAGTTAGATGTGTAGTTGAGTTTTGAGGCATTGTTGATGGGTTGAGTTTGTTGTGTAGTGGAGTTTTGAGGGGTTACTGAAGGGTTGAGTTAGTTGTGTAGTGGAGTTTTGAGGGGTTATTGAAGGGTTGAATTAGGTGTGTAGTGGAGTTTTGAGGGGTTATTGAAGGGTTGAGATAGTTGTGATTTGGAGTTTTGACGTGTTAGGGTTGAGTTAGTTGTGTAATTGAGTTTTGGGGAGTTATTGAAGGGTTGAGTTAGTTGTGTAGTGGAGTTTTGAGGGGTTATTGAAGCATTGAGTTAGTTGTGTAGTTGGGGTTTGAGGTATTGTTGATGGGTTGAGTTAGATGTGTAGTTGAGTTTTGAGGCATTGTTGATGGGTTGAGTTAGTTGTGTAGTTGAGTTTTGAGGCATTGTTGATGGGTTGAGTTAGTTGTGTAGTTGAGTTTTGAGGCATTGTTGATGGGTTGAGTTAGTTGTGTAGTTGAGTTTTGAGGCATTGTTGATGGGTTGAGTTAGTTGTGTAGTTGAGTTTTGAGGCATTGTTGATGGGTTGAGTTAGTTGTGTAGTTTTGAGGGGTTATTGAAGGGTTGAGTTAGTTGTCTAGTGAGGTTTTGAGGGGTTATTGAAGGGTTGAGTTAGTTGTGTAGTTAAGTTTTGAGGCATTGTTGATGGGTTGAGTTAGTTGTTTAGTTTTGAGGGGTTATTGAAGGGTTGAGTTTGTTGTGTAGTGGAGTTTTGAGGTTTTATTGAAGGGTTGAGTTACATGTGTAGTGGGGTTTTGAGGGGTTATTGAAGGGTTGAGTTAGTTTTGTAGTGGAATTTTCAGGCGTTGTTGATGGGTTGAGTTAGTTGTGTACTAGTTTTGAGTTAGTTGAGTTTTGAGTAATTTTTGAAGGGCTGAGTTCATTGTGTTTTGAGTCATTAACGAAGAGTTGTCTTATATGTATAGTTACATTTTGAGGCGTTATTTAAAGATTGACAAGCTGTGTAGTGGAGTTCTGAGACGTTATCGGAGGTTTGTGTTCAGTGGAGTTTTCAGTTGTTATTTACGGGTTGAGTTGTCTAGTAAAGCTTTGCGGCTTATTTGAAGGGTTAAGTTAGTTATTTAGTCGGTCTTTGTGGAATTTTGAGGCCCTATGGAAGGGTTGTGATAGTTGTGTAGTACATTTACATTATGCATTTGGCAGATGCTTTTATCCAAAGTGACTGACATTGCATTGAAGATGTAGATTTTATCTTGCATTTCCTGAGAATCGAACTCATGACCTTAACATTGCTAGAGTTTTGAGGTGTTATTGAAGTTTTGAGTTAGATGTGTAGTAGAATTTGAGATATTTTTAAAGCGCTGAGAACTGTTGAAGGGCTCAGTTTGTGTAGTAGAGTAGTGGGGTGTAGAAAGGCTGAGATCGTTATTTACAAAAGTTTTGATGTTTTGTTGAACAGCTGAGTTAGGCTAGTTGTGCAGAGGGATTTTGAGGGATAATTTAAAGGCTTGGTTAGTTGTACAGCATGATTTTTGCTGCAAGTTATTAGGATTTGGTAGTTCTGAGAAAGAGCCTGGAGGCATGTGACCTGTGTTTGTGTGACAGATTAGCCCATATGCTGGCCTCAGTATGGAGTCCAGTAGAATCTCCATCCTGCTGCATATTAGCTTAGTAGCACTCACCGCTAAGAACCATAATTTCCTCTGTGTCAGCACCTCCTGAGGCAGCACACACATACACACAAATACTCTCTCCTTTATAATGTGCCTAAACAGCACACACACACACATACACACCGTAGTTGCCCCGAGGCCTTGGGCTGCTTTTTCTGGGTGATGGGATAAACCCCTTCCCCACCTACGTTTATTTAAATGGCACCAGTGGCGTTCTGAAAAGGAAGGTGCTGCCTTGCACTTTTAAATAGGGCATTACATACAACAAAGCAAGAAGACAGATCTAGTTTTTTTAACACACAAGGGCATTTACACAAGGGACAAAAGCACAGAAATATATGAACGTAAATTCATTATGGAGTATCCACTCACTGCGAAGTCCTGGAACAGGATGCTGGATTTTAGTAGGTTTGAGTCTTTCTTGTTGTGTAGTTCAGTTTATCTTAATATAGGCCTACTGAATAATATATTAAACTCAATATTTAAAAATGGAAATCATATTAGTTTTATTTTATCACAATATCTTAAGTGAACATGGAATTAAATTTAAATAATTAAATTTTTTACTTTGATTTGAGCAGATGTTTTCATGTGTCTGGATGCTGAAATCTGAATGAAAAGCTATTTATTTTATGCATGATTGTTTGTCTGTCTGTCTGTCTAAAATGTGTTGGTTTTCTAGCTTTTCTTGTTAATGATGTTTTATAGTGTGTAAAGCAAGCCATCTTTTATTGTATAGTTTAATATTATATATAATGTATATAATAAACATTTTTTTATTTTATAAAAAATAATTAGTTATTATTTTAGTAATTAATAAACTATTTTATATTTTGTGTACAAAATTATTGTCTGATCTTATCCACGGCATATCTCTGAATGTCTGGTTTATCTTTTTTTGTAGTAATACTTCCTTAAACCACCACACAAATAATGTGTTTTTTTTTACTTTAAACCACATAAACACATTTCATTATACCAAATACATCAAATAAGGTTCTTTTTAGCAGCATCATATGACCCCTTTAAAAGTTGCAGAGCTCAGAAGGTACTGCGTAACAAAAATGACCCGTTTGTCTTTGCATGTGAAGTAGCACATGTGTGTATCTTTGCAATGAGTGTGTTCTCTGTACAGGAGAGCCGGTGTGTGTTCAGACACTCTGATGCACTGGTGTCTGCTCCTTCCACAGCACACTGAGCTAATTGAAGTGGGTCTGTGCCAGAGCCGGTGATGCACAGACCGTATCCCCCTCCTTCCTTTTCATGGCGGGTCTTTGCGCCACTGAAGTGTCCCCTGCTTGTACCATTGCATTCTGGGGGACTTTTTCCCTCCAGGCACAGGTGGCCGCTGTCGCTGTCCATTGATGCGGTGGTGCAGGAGGACACAAAGTGTTGCGTCAGTGCATTGGGTGCATTTCCAGTCTCACACACACTTAACCACCAAAAATGGGATTGTTGGGGTGGAGAGGAAGCCCACAACCTGCCTCCTGGCATCCAGCATGCTGGTTAACCTTGACTGGCAACAATCTGTATTTGTCAGAATGTGTTGTTGCGTGGGACTGAGTTAGCAGTTCTCCAACTGTTAACTTGCTGACTCACTCTTTATTTATGCCATCATGATAAGACTCTTGGAAATATACTCGTAAGTTCTTTCTTATTGAAAATTCAGATGCCAGTGGTCGACCCAGACTCATTGGAAATACATAACTCTGGCTACAATTCTGGAAAACCTGAAAAATGCTGCTCCAGGTACAATTTGCTGCACTTATCTGGTGACATGTCCATAAGAGGTGCTATAAGCAATGTTGCTTTTTTCCACTGGAGAGGCAGGTTTATTAAACAGCCCAGTGTCATGAAAACATTTTTTATTTTGTGTTGGTCGTATCACGTTTCATGGCAGTGGAATGTCCAGTGAGTGGCATTAAATAGCATGTAAATTTTTTTCAGAAGCCGCTAAATGTGATTGCAGCAACATTTTATTATGTTGGTGAATGCATGTATCATGGCAGTTCAGAAATGAAATGTCCAGTGAGTGGTGCTAACAAAAGCAAACATTAGATAAAACACATTTTCTAATGCAACCATGCCATTTTAGCTTGCTTATCTTTGAGCTATTTTGAGCTGATGTTGTATGGGACTCAATGGTCTGCATCACAAGTGCAGTGCAATACCAGGTGAGCTAACAAGCAAGTTTACTTCAGAAAATCCATACATAAGGAGTTGATTATGTGTTGCAAGCATCAACGTAATCAGAATTTGTGTGAAAAGGAATACAAGTTGTTGGTGTTTTACTGAAACTAGTGCTCATTTCAGCTGGAAACACCAGTGAATTGTATGTATAGGTAAGTTTTTGGAGTTTTTCTGAAATGTAGCCAGATTCACATATTCTGTTTATATGATGTCATACTCCCTCCTCCCCTCACTCAGGCCTTCTGATTGGCTGTAGTCGCAGGTACTAAGAAACCAGCATGCAAGTTGGTTGTATTCAGCCTCTTTCAGTCGCTAGCATGTCTCTCATGTCTTATCTTATCCATCCAGCTCAGCTGTCTCATTCTCTGGAGGAATCCGGAAGATTCTGTTCAACTTGTCTTGCTGTTTGCATCTCATGTATATGTGTGTGTGTGTGTGTGTGTGAGTGCGGAAGCAGCAGGTTTTTTGGAGGGCTGGGCAGTATTATCATTCCGAAGAGAGCACAGGCCCAGATGGCATCTCAGTTTGAGAGCACGCCCCCTTTCTCCCTCCTCGCTGCCACCTTCGCTCGCGATGCAGAGCCGCGTAATTAGAAACACAGAAGGATGTCATCTACCCTGGCTCTCTCTGTCTTTCAGGATTTTCTCATCACTCTGTCTTTTAATTCTCTCCTTTCTTTTTGCTCTGAAAAGTGTGTCAGTTAAAGCCTGCTCATGTCTGTTGCTGGGTCAGGTGTAGCTTTTATTCTCTGTGTCTTCTCTGTAATATCACTATCTTTCTGTGCTGTCATGCTGCTCACTTCTTTGTTGTTACTTGATACTAGGGCTGCACGATAAATCGCATGCGATATTTAACGCGCATCTTGTCAGAAAGCCGGTTCTGTAATCAGCGGTAAATCTCCATCACGTGCGTGCTTTCACATTGAGCAGCATTAACTACACAGAGCCGTTGTTCACTGACGAGCTGCGCAAAAAATCGCGCGAATATGAACGTGGTTTTGCGCAGCTCGTCAGTGAACAACGGCTCTGTGTAGTTAATGCTGCTCAATGTGAAAGCACGCACATTTATCGTGAAGCCCTACTTGATACCCACAGCCACCTCTTAAGACCACCTTCAACAATAGCCAATTACTCTTACTGCTGAGTGTGCGTCTTTGCCACAATAGAGTATCACTCGTTTCCCTTTGTATTTGTGTCATTCGTTGCTCCAGAGACTTAATGGAGTTCTCATTTAGGCTTCATTTTAAGGTAAAGTGTGTAATATCTCACTAGCATCACGAAATTGAAAAATAATGATTGTTTTACAACAGGTTTCCTGAACAGTCCCCCATCTGACATTAGCCAGACAAAATTGATAGCTATTCCTAAAAATTGCTTAAAACTAAAATAGACACAAATGAGTCTTTGGTTAGAGTTTAGTTTATTATTATTTTTTAATATAATTCTTTTAAATATATTTTTATATTAAGTTTAACATTTTATTTTATTTACTTTATGCACATAAAAGTACAGAGCTATAAAATAAACATGTAAATACCATAACATAATTTGATGAAATGTTTGAGCATAATGTAATTTCAGAATTTCTGTATTTTAACAAATCAGAGTACAGTGTGACTGTTAAAATCATTTAAATATATTTTACTATGTATTTTTTATTTCTTTTTTTGTTTGTTTTCTTTTTTTTTAAAGTTTAATTTTATGTTATGTTTTGATTTTGTCATTATTATTATTATTATTATTATTTTAAATATTTTGTATCTAGCTTTACTATTTCAGTTTTAGTGATTTTAGTGCTTAGACTCGTTTCTGTTAGTTGCCAAGGTAACACTATTTTTATTTTAAGATTTGTACGTTTTTCATCTAACATTTAGATTTTATTTCAGCTTCATTTCAATCAACAAAAAAATATTTTCAATAGTTTTAGTTTTAGTTAACAATAACAACACTGATTATCTGTTTGTCTGACTAATTGTAAACTAATTGATAGTGTTCAGGAAACCTGTATGAAAACTGTTTCAGAACATACATATTTTTATGTAACGTTAACTGTGCATAAATTACACACTTCACTTTTATGCAAAAGTCATTTGCTCTCAATTTAACTTGCATTTGAGCTCATGTTTGTGCAGATATGTCCCTCTTCTAATGTCTTTTCTGTTTCTCTCTCTCTCTTTACATTCACCACATGCGTCTCTCCATGCAGCGAGAGTCTGTGATGTCGTACTGTATCCATCTGTTCAGATGAAGGCCTTGCCACAGGCACTGCCACCTATAGTAGTAGTAAATCTTTATTAATGCATGGTGACATGGTGCATGGTGACATCACAGCGCTTTGTGATGTCACCATGCGGCTATCATTTGAGCTGAAACTGTCATCTAGTCGGACCCCGTAATTTACCAGCTGTTTGATTAATATTAAGAAAGCCCGTGTGTTGGCGATCTGTCAGCGGTGATATTGACGAGGCCAGCGGAGGCGCGCGGCTACAGCTGCCGGTGTTTGTGGTGTGAAATTCTCTGATTGAGCGGCGCTGTGATTACGATTGGAGATGGCTGCTGAGATAGACTTGAGCGGTTGCTGAGGGTCATTCGGCAAATGTGATTGTGGGAGATCTGGTAGGCAGATTGTGTTGTACTGACAGAGAGAATGGATCGTGTGTATTGACTGGGCATCACAGGGATCTAGAGTCTTAAATAGGGAAGCAAGAACAATTTTGCAGGCCTTTTGAAAAGATTCACATGACTTGACATCATCATATGTTTTAAATTAGTTTTGAATGCTGCAGGGTCCCCTCAACTGTATAAAAATGAAGGTTAGGTGTTTATTGATACGCACTTCCCAATTCGATTTGATTACATTCTTATTGTTTTTACAGTAAAGTACAGTGTTGTTGTGAAATATTATTACAATTTAACATAACTGTTTTCTATTTTAATATATATATATATAAAAATAATAATAATAATTCCTGTGATGGCGGGTGCGAGGGCCCTTTCATCGCTGCTTGCAGCTTTAATTTTTTAGTTGTTATGTAATGTGGAACAGATGTTTTCGCACTGAGACAAATTTATTCATTTGTTCTAAATAATCTTGTCTTTTGATTTGCATCAATCAGGTTGCAAATTAAAAAAGGCAATTATCAAATGAAAATAAGTACCTTTTATTTGTAAATTCACCAGTAGTTAATTCACTGGATATACAGATTTTTATTTTACACCAAAGCACCTGAGATACTTGTAAAGTGTATTATTATTTTTTATATGTATCTAATTAATTTACTGATTAATTTTACTCATTTAACTCACTAGTCTTTTCTTTTTTTTGTAACACTTCAAAATACTGTTCTGTTGTTAATGAATAACAGAGGAACAAATGAGTAACAAAATATTAACATTCTAGTATCTACTATTAACAAGAAATTATGATTGAACATATTTTTAAAAAGTAATGACTCAAGTGTTACCAAATACTTTAGAAGTAATTATTATCCAAAACCATACAAAAATCCTTAAATACCTATAATAATTCCTGTGATGGCAATGCTGAATTTTCAGCATCATTACTGCAGTCTTCAGTGTCACACGATCCTTCAGAAATCATTGTATTCTGTTTATAAGGATTTTTTAATGAACAGAAAGCTCAAACAGTATTTATTTATATAACATTATCAATCTCTTTACTGTCACTTTTGGTCAATTCAATCCATCCTTGTTGAATAAAAGTATTTATTTCTTTAAATAAAATTATATATTCATTCATCCTGTAATATATGAAAATCAGAAGTGGGTATCCAAAACCTGTACTCAAGTAAAAGTACAAGTACTTATAGAAATAATTACTCAAAAAGTTATAATCTTAATAGTTACTTGAGTAAGAGTAAAAAAGTAGACTGTGATATATAAAAGTGTATATATAAAAGATATATAAAAAGTTACGTTTTTTTCATTAGAAATCTATTCAAGTTAAAGTACCCACCTTTAATTCTATGTTTCCAAAAATTTACTCAGGTAAATCTACTTCATTACTACCTACCTTTGGTGAAAATATGATGGATTCAGTAAGTTCAGTCAATGACAGATTTGATCTCAAAAGAATCATTTGTTATTTAATCAGTCTACACTGGTTTTGTTGTATGTTTTTGATTAACTAAAAAGAAACTACATTGGTCACGTTGTATGCTATTGTGTGCAGCCTACAAGGATAACTTAGTAGAAAGACATTTATTATTTATTTCACATTATTTCATCATTATTCAATTCAGAAAACAAATACAACTTTTTTACCATGTGGTTGTAAATTCAGCAGTCTAGGGCGGGGGGGACCTATTTCACATACGTCGACTAGCTAGGTTTGCAGGTAAATAGCATGGCTAAGACCAGAATCAAACCAGCATAAACTAACCTAAAGCAGCTTGCAAATCTATGCTGGTTTGAGCTGGTCTCTTATGCTGTTTTCTGTAATTAAGGTTCATGCATACTCCACATCTGTGTTGGAGGCAGGAGGAGGGAATCTATCACACCATGGGCCGTTTGTGTAGGTCTATGCACGGAATGTGTGCCAGAATGTGTATCAGTTTGTGCGCAGGTGGCTGCTGCGTGCTTAGTAGTGCGGTAAGTCCAGCCCTGGAGGCTGGCGCAGGAAAATGATTGAAGAAAGCTGACAAATCACTGAAAAACACTTTTAAAACGCTGTAAATGCTGTCCATAAATCACCACTGACAGTTTAATCATCCTCTGGTCTGGGGCCTGATCTGACCACCGCACAGCCCTCCCTAATCAGCCAATGAAGAAAACAACCCTGAGCACATCATGCATTCTCCTCCTCTTATGCCTTCAGATGCTCTGAATTTGGACGGGAGCATCTATAAACGTCTCCTCGTGGTCCAACATGATCAGACGGTATAATTAAATCATTCAGCGTGCTCTTGTGGGCATCGCCTGGGCTTTGAGCTTGTTTGGTAAATGAGTTTGACTGGTCTGTAACAAAATATTTTCCTATGTGCATTTCCATGGTTTTTACAGCTGTTAGCGGTATGACAACTGACGGCTCAGAGCTCAGCCTTTGAAAGCTGGAGGAGAATGGAGCTTAATTCACAGTTGTTAGAGCCAGCAGAGGATGTGTGTTTTCTGCTCCGGAGAGGAAGAGGCTAATCCTCGGCATCTCTGCGGTGATATATAGACTGAGTGGCAGGGACTTAACGGCATCGGGGTATATTTGTGATGCTAATGTAGGAATCTGGATGGGCTGGCTGGTGTTTATCATTATCATTACAGGATACTTGGTGCCAAGGCCAATTTGTCATTGAAATCACAATCAGAGCCTTGCCTACACATACAGTATAGTGTGTATGCATGTGTGTTTTATTTAATTTGCGATACTCTCCAGTGTTACAAGTAATGCATTACAATAGGACTGGGTGGGATGACCGTATGCAACAATAGAAATGAGTCAAATGGTTTCTGCAAAAAGTCTGACAGCAAACAGAAAACTAGTCTTCTCACTTCCAGTGTAGACAGCATTGCTGATTACAATGGGAGCAATTTATGTAGTCTAGTGCTTAGTGCTTTAATGCAGAATTGAAATGATGTTCGGTCACAGGTGTGTCTTTATCAATGATTATGTAAAACACCTTCAAATGCTCATCCGTCAGATTTATAAAGTATTACTGTTTTGAGGCTTGTTAGGGCCCGAGCACCGATGGTGTGAGGACCCTATTGGAATTGCTCCGTTTCTTATTAGGGCCCGAGCACCGATGGTGTGAGGACCCTATATGAGTAACAAAATATTAACATTCTAGTATCTACTATTAACAAGAAATTATGATTGAACATATTTTTAAAAAGTGATGACTCAAGTGTTACCAAATACTTTAGAAGTAATTATTATCCAAAACCATACAAAAATCCTTAAATACCTTTCAAATATTTCAACTCAAATCAATATTTTGTGTCTAATTATTTACATAACTGGCAAGTAGCCATGTAATAAGCAGGATATTGTACATCCTGCGGGTTGTTATTGCAGAATAGCATGATAACGCTCTAGTAATGACTGAAGTCATTGTAAGCTTTTGAGATTTTTTGTATGGTTTTGTGTAGTAATTCATTAAGAAGGATTTTGTAATACTTCAGTGATTAGAGGGTTACCATGATCTTTACTTTAGAATACTGTTCCAAATGGCTAATAATTGCTTTAGAAGGATGTAGTAAAACCTGAGTTGAATTTGAATCTTATTATTTTGGTAATCAGATTATGGTTAGTTCAGAATAGTTACTAGAATGTTAATATTGCATTATTCAGTTGTTCCTTTGTAATTATTCATGACAGAAAAGTATTCTGAAGTGTTATATTTTTTTTATTTTGTGGATTCATGTCTTAGGCTTGTATTATTTTGACTAATTTGTCAGTAGCGTTGGATAAATAGCTAGCTATTTATGTACATTAATTACCTTCCCTCTTAAGTTAATAGAAAGAAACCGGTCTAGACACTACACTCATTCTCCAATAATTACATCCATTTTCACAGATCCATGGGCCATCGCTTCAACATCAGCTCTAGTGTTCAGATGCTGTAGCCATCACTCTTGTGTACCCAACCTTAGAGGAAACTCTTTTCAATGCCGCTATCTTTCTTGGCGGTGGCCTTCGATGTCAATGCGAAAAGCTTAAATCACTTTTGATAACAACATTGCCATAAAGCCCGGAGCCTCTACCTCACTTATAGCCATCAACAGGGCTCTTTTAAGCAGCGATTTATTGAGATGAGCACAGACCACCATTAAATAGACATTTAGCTGAAATGTCTGTCCAAGGCAACCTCGGTCCACAGGCTATTATAATGGAAAGCTGTATGAATATTTTGTAAATTGCTTAGACAACATTAAATCAAAGTTGGTGTTTTGTAGCTTTCAGTCCACGTGTATTAGCTTTGAGGTCATGTAATATATTCTTAGCCTTCTGTATCATATTTGATATGCAAATTTCTAAGGCCACTAAATGATCAACATGATCTAAACTTTGCTGAAAAACCCGTCGAACTCAATTTTGGTTTATACTTTTTAGCAAGGGTTCTAAGTATAATTGTAAAATTGTTCACCTTCAGGTCGTGTTTCACGTGTCTTTTGCTTTTCCTCTTTACCTAATTTTATGAAGCAATTGTAAGAATAAATGTTATATTGTTAGTAGTATTTCAAGATGAACATGTACTGGACTGAAGCAACTTAGGTTTACTTGATTATGCATACATCACTTCTTAGAAAAATCAAATGCAATGCATTTTTTGTTCATCTCTCAATCATCATTGTATTGCATTGCATTATATGATTTGCCCCAAATTAACACTACTTACTTACTTACTTATGCCTACTACCCCTTCTGGGGCATAGGCCGCCGACAAGGGATCTCCAAGAGTCTCTGTCCTGGACTCTCTTCTCTAGTTGGTTCCAGGTCATATTCATGGTCTTTATATCTGCCTCAAGTTCTCGGCGCCATGTGTTTCTTGGTCTGCCTCTTTTCCGCTTGCCCTGCGGGTTCCATGTTAAGGCTTGCCTGGTGATGTTATTTGCTGGCTTACGTAAGGTGTGCCCTATCCATCTCCAACGCCGTTTCTTGATTTCGTCCTCTGCCGGCAGCTGGTTTGTTTTCTGCCAGAGTTCGCTGTTACTGATGGTCTCTGGCCAACGGATATGTAAGATCTTGCGTAGGCAGTTATTGATGAAAACCAGTACTTTCTTGGTGATGGCAGCTGTAGTTCTCCAGGTTTCGGCTCCGTACAAAAGAACTGCCTTAACGTTGGTATTGAAGATCCTGACTTTGGTTTTGACTGACAGTTCCTTGGATCTCCAGATGTTCCGCAGTTGTATAAATGCTGTCCGTGCTTTCCCTATCCGTGCCTTGACGCCTGCATCTGAGCCCCCTTGTTTATCGATGACGCTGCCCAGGTAAGTAAAGGCATCCACCTCCTCCAGAGCTTCTCCGTCAAGCATGATTGGGTTGGTGCTGGCTGTGTTAGTCTTGAGGATCTTACTCTTGCCCTTATGGATGTTGAGGCCTACTTGTGCGGAGGCAGATGCTATACTGGTCATCATCTCCTGCATCTGCTGCTGGGCGTGTGATAGTAGTGCCAAGTCATCTGCAAAGTCAAGGTCAGTTAGCCGTGTCCAAGGTGTGCACTGGATTCCATGCCTACTCTGAGCTATGGAGGTCTTCATCATCCAGTCGATCGCCAGAATTAAAGAGAAATGGCGAGAGTAGACATCCTTGTCTGACGCCGGTCCTCACTTGGAATGCCTCAGTGAGCTGCCCTCCATGTACCACTTTGCAATTTAGTCCCTCGTATGAGTTCCTGATAATGGTGACGATTTTGTCAGGTATCCCATAGTGCCGGAGCAGCTTCCACAAGGTCTCTCTATCCACGCTGTCAAATGCTTTCTCGTAGTCCAGGAAGTTAATGTACAGGGGTGATTTCCACTCTAATGACTGCTCAACTATGATTCGCATCGTCGCAATCTGATCAATACAAGATCGGTCTTTGCGAAAGCCAGCTTGTTGGTCTCTTAAGTTGAGCGTCGACAAGGTCTTTCATTCTGTTCAGCAGAACCCTGTTAAATACTTTCCCCGGCACTGATAACAGCGGGATCCCTCTGTAATTCGTACATTTACTGATGTCTCCTTTCTTCGGGATTTTGATAAGATATCCCTCTTTACATTCGGCTGGTATTTGTTCCTCCTCCCAGATCTTCTTGAAGAGCGGGTGGAGCATCCCTACTGTTGTTTCTATGTCTGACTTCAGTGCCTCAGCTGGGATGCTGTCTGGTCCTGTTGCTTTTCCATTTCTGAGTTGCTTGATGGCCTTCCTAATTTCCTCTCTTGTGGGTGGGGTGTCATTTATAGGCAGATCTGTGTCAGGTGCTGGTCTATTCAAGAGCTCTTCGAAGTGTCCTACCCATCTTTTCCTCTGTTCTTGATCCCCCATGATTGGTTTCCCTTTCTTGTCCTTAACTGGACGTTCAGGTCTGCTGTACTTCCCTGCTAGCTTCTTGGTGATATCGTAAAGTTCTTTCATGTTGCCCTCTCTTACTGCTTGCTCTACTGTGGTTACCAGGTCATCTATATACTTCTGCTTATCGGCTCTGATGCTCTTCTTCGCTCGCTTATTTGCATCTGTGTGCTCTGCTCTTGTTCGACTGTTGTTGACGGCCATCTTCTTGTTCTTCCTCTCCTGAATCTTGGCCAGAGTGTCTACAGAGATCCACTCTTTGTGTTCGTGCTTCTTGGGGCCAAGCACTTCCTGGCGTGTCGATGTAACTGCTTCCTTAATCCCTTTCCACTTGCTTTCAAGAGTACCCTCCTCCACTTCCAGCAGGTCCTGTATGGCTCGAAACTTGTTATCGAGGGTTATCCTGAACTCTAGCAGCTTGCTAGTATCGCTCAGGAAGGCAGTGTTGTACTTCTTTTGCGCCATGTGCGTTGCCATCCAGTTCTTCTTTAGCTTCAGTTTTAGCCTGGCCACCACGAGGTGGTGGTCGAAGCCACGTCCGTTTCTCGTTTCGCTCTCACATCTTGCATAAAACACTACAGAGCTTTGATAATAAAACTAAATATTTAAATATCATCTTACTAGGAGATATAGATTGATTACTGATATTTATATGCATTTAAAGTAGTCTGCTATGCTGTTATAAAAATCTCATTGATTTACATTACAAGCTGTCAGAATTGAACTTTTTGGCCATATAAATATCAGCAACTGCTCCACATTTCATATTTTTGCTCAGTTTGGGCCTTTAAATAAAATCAAGGTTTTTTTTTTCCTCCTCGAGTGTGAGCTCCATATTCTCCTTTATCTTACTATATGAGCCATAAAAAGCCACATTCTATTTTTAGATTTTCTTTTATATTTTATCTGAAGGTTCAATAAACTATTCCATAAAAAGAAACTTGATTTTTCAGACTACTAGTTCATGTGTCAGGGTTTAAAGAGTTAAGAGTTGGCAAAATTAATGTTTTAGCAAACATACGCATGTAAAATGTACAGTTTTTCTACTTTGAGAAAACACCAAAAATATTTATGGTTAATGTTGCCCTCAAACAAATAAAACTTTCATATTTAGTATTAAAAACAGTGACAGAAAACATTACAGTGTCTTGAAACTGCATGTTTTCTTAATGAGGACCCAAAAGCACATCTGCCATGTCACATGAGCGTTTTTCTAATTGTTCAAATTAGGTGTAATTACAGTTTCAAGACAAATTCCCCATGACCTCACAAGAAGTGTCAAATTTACAACATATTGCATTTGAGAGAGGACACAATAGTGTGCGTTCTGTGTGTCCTCCTTGTTGTGAGTGTGTGGTGAGTCTATGTGAGTGTGCAATCTGCATTGTAATTACATCTCTCCCTCAAACCGACCTCTTCAATTTGCCTCTGAGAACTGCACCAGGGGATTCTTCATCCAGTAATAGAATTACACAACAGTGGCAGCAGCTTGGGACTGGGATATTTAATGTCTTATATGAAATATTAACAGACTTGGTTGTTTTAATTGTCTTTCCCACCATATTAGAGCCCTCACTTCCTCTCTAACTCACTGCCTCTCTCTCTCTCTCTCTCTCTCTCTCTCTCCTGTTCCTCATCCTTGTTTTTTCCTCAGAAATAATAGAAGAAGTTATCAAAAAAGGACAGTTATTACTCACTTTATTAAGTGACAGATCACATGTAATAGCAGTGATTACCTGTTCTCCGTCTTCCCTCGTACTCCTGCAGTAAACCTCAACAGGACAGGATTTCAGTGTGTATTGAACAACAGGAGTTCAGTGTGTATTTTTTCATCTTTAAATAGTTTCTGTTATCGCGGTTTAATTTGCAGAGATGACTGTAAGTAAACCATTTGTACAGCAGGTTGACGTCTGTGGTCTGACATGTCACCTGTCACCAGAACTTTCTTTATGATTAATCAACAATAGCAGAAAGAGCCATTTACTTTTTTGACTTTAGAAATACTCTTCTGCGGCTCTATGGTATATTGGAAAAAGAGCAAAGCTGGTTGCTGTTGAGAGGCAGTTCTCACCAGGGCCTCCAGACAAAATGGATATATATGTCTCCTGAGGTTATTCAGAAGGTAGTCATATCCTCTTAGAAAGATCTTTTGTGGTTTTACAGCTGTTCAAAGACAAAGAAAGCTCTCTTAGCCCACGTCTTGTCACTTTCCTTTTCTCTGTTCTGGCAGAGGTGTTCTTTGCTTGTCTTGTTCAAATGTACTAACTGTCCATTCTGAGCTGAGACTAATGCTGGCCAAACTGATGTCAGCCTGGAGTCTGGAGTCTCTTTATACTGCGGTTCTTATGTGGGTGGTCTAAAGCTAAAATTTGATTTAAAGCTGTGCGATTTAGTCAAATATTGGCAAATATTATTTTGACAAATATTGTGATTTGAATTGTAATAAAAAACTGCTACTGCTTAAATATGATGGTTAAAGCAGGAGCTCTCATGTTCAACATGGTCTGGTGAAAGCGACAAACTAGCATGTCACTTGTCTCCACATTAAGTCATGTTCGGCTTATACTCTGCTGCTCATAGAAACAGTTACTCTTTGAAAGTGTTCATACTTGAGTTCTCTTTAAAAGAACCAAAGAACCAACACATTTTGTTCACATTTTTTGGTTTTTGAACCATGTCAAGTTATTTTGATATAATATTATTGTAATGGTAATGGCCTTTTGTCTTTTGGATAATTAGCTGTAAATTCGAGGCACAGATAGCTTAGTCTGTTGTTCATCACCACTCACCTCCACACCGAGACAAACACAACTGGAAAAGGAGGGAGGGCTTCACTTCTGCGGCTCTCTGCCTGTCTGTGATGTGCATGTGCCGATTAATGTGTGCTACACTGCTGTGCTACGGAGGAGAAAGCCTCAACATTTCCCGACCCAACCTGATATTTTGATGTTTTATTTGTTTGACAGGGAAAGCTGTGCGCAAACAGAAACACACACACACATATATACATATATTCATTTATTTAAAAAAAGAAAAAAAAAAAAAACACTCCCCAGAAAAAAGGGCACTTTCTCTCGAGGAAGAAAAAGGGCAGGTGCTCAAGCCCCCTTTGATGTCTATGTGTGCACGTGCCTGTGTATATAAGATTAGTATTGACCAAGTTCAGAGCCTGTCATATGTGGCTCAATTTACTATGTTGTGTATTTTCAACAGTTTCAATATGAAAAATAACTTTTATATTGATTCAATGAAAAAAAAAAAAAACGTGTCATGGATTAATTGCATTTTGGGGAAAAAATAATACAATTTTATAATAAATCTTTGAAAATCAAAATCTGGATTTGAATTTTTAATGTTATTATAACCTAAGAAAACACATTTTTACTCAAATTAATCAAAATGGATTTATAGCTTTTTGGAACCAAACTCTTAATTTATTTAGCAAGGACATATTAAATTGATCAAAAGTGACAGTAAAGATGTTTACATTGTTACAAAAAAATGAATGAATGAACGAACGAACGAACGAACGAACGAACGAACGAACGAACGAACGAACAAATTAATGAATGCTGTTTTTTTTTTACTTTATAAACTGCATCAAGGAGCCCTGAAGGAAACATTGACAAAAATAAGAAAAAAAATCTTGAGCTGCAAATCAGCATATTAGAATTATTTCTGAAGGATCATGTGACATTGAAGACTGGAGAAATGATTCTGAAAATTCAGCTTAGCATCACAGAAGTAAATAAAATGTTAAACTGTATTAAAATATATAAAATATATAAATGGTAAGATTAAATTATAAATATATAAATAAATAAAATATATAAATATAAAAGTTATTGCATTATATATTATAATAATATTTCATATTACAGTTTTACTGCATTTTTTATAAACAAAAAATGCAGCTTAAAAAAAAACTTGCCAACCTTAAACTTTTGAATGGCAGTGTAAATAAAATTTAATTTCAGTATGCAATAGTAATATATTTCTTGTCATAACAGCTTTACTTTCAAATAGCATTCTTAAATTTGGTTAGAAGGGCCTTTTATGAGACCCTTTTTCTGTGTTTCAGTATTGGTTTTGTGTAATACTGTAACTCGTAACTGCCAAAAACATTTGGAATGTGAAAATATTGTGAACCTGAATTGCTTTGCATTCACAATGCACTTTGTAAAAAATAAATCAATAAATACATACATTTTCTCTGAGACTCCTGAAAACACTGAAAACACTGAATCATGAGGCCCACACTGAGTGTATTTAATGATTAATAATCACACAATTGTTTTAATTATGTAATTGTGCTACCCTAAACTGTTTTATTACCATATTGTCAGACAACAAAACTGTTAATCTAGGATCATGCTCTACTCAGTTAAATCATGCTGTGTGACTGTAGATGCTGTAACATACTGAATGGTTCATTAGGTTTAAGAGCAGTGTTTAAGGAGCATTTGCGCTCTTCTACTGCCATATTAAAGTGCATATAATCCATCGGTAAAGGAAATGTAGCATATAGCCTGTCACTATAGGTAAAATCCTGTTCTTGCCTAGTCTGTATCCTGATTGATGTAGTTAACTCATGGTGCATGTGTTTCTCTTTATTTCAGAGATCAGCAGGGTACGAAAGGACATGTACAATGACACTTTAAACGGCAGCACGGAGAAGAGATGCTCCGAGCTCCCGGACGCCGTCGGCCCCATCGTTCAGCTCCAAGAGAAACTCTTTGTGCCTGTTAAAGAATATCCCT
>NW_015662569.1:494574-500669 GCF_001515625.1 Sinocyclocheilus rhinocerous | reverse complement strand
TCTTGAGCTGCAAATCAGCATATTAGAATTATTTCTGAAGGATCATGTGACATTGAAGACTGGAGAAATGATTCTGAAAATTCAGCTTAGCATCACAGAAGTAAATAAAATGTTAAACTGTATTAAAATATATAAAATATATAAATGGTAAGATTAAATTATAAATATATAAATAAATAAAATATATAAATATAAAAGTTATTGCATTATATATTATAATAATATTTCATATTACAGTTTTACTGCATTTTTTATAAACAAAAAATGCAGCTTAAAAAAAAAACTTGCCAACCTTAAACTTTTGAATGGCAGTGTAAATAAAATTTAATTTCAGTATGCAATAGTAATATATTTCTTGTCATAACAGCTTTACTTTCAAATAGCATTCTTAAATTTGGTTAGAAGGGCCTTTTATGAGACCCTTTTTCTGTGTTTCAGTATTGGTTTTGTGTAATACTGTAACTCGTAACTGCCAAAAACATTTGGAATGTGAAAATATTGTGAACCTGAATTGCTTTGCATTCACAATGCACTTTGTAAAAAATAAATCAATAAATACATACATTTTCTCTGAGACTCCTGAAAACACTGAAAACACTGAATCATGAGGCCCACACTGAGCGTATTTAATGATTAATAATCACACAATTGTTTTAATTATGTAATTGTGCTACCCTAAACTGTTTGATTACCATATTGTCAGACAACAAAACTGTTAATCTAGGATCATGCTCTACTCAGTTAAATCATGCTGTGTGACTGTAGATGCTGTAACATACTGAATGGTTCATTAGGTTTAAGAGCAGTGTTTAAGGAGCATTTGCGCTCTTCTACTGCCATATTAAAGTGCATATAATCCATCGGTAAAGGAAATGTAGCATATAGCCTGTCACTATAGGTAAAATCCTGTTCTTGCCTAGTCTGTATCCTGATTGATGTAGTTAACTCATGGTGCATGTGTTTCTCTTTATTTCAGAGATCAGCAGGGTACGAAAGGACATGTACAATGACACTTTAAACGGCAGCACGGAGAAGAGATGCTCCGAGCTCCCGGACGCCGTCGGCCCCATCGTTCAGCTCCAAGAGAAACTCTATGTGCCTGTTAAAGAATATCCTGACGTGAGTCTCAAACCTAAAACCCGTTCACACTGCACATTCACTTTGAGTTCCATCACAATGTTTTAAATAATTAAAGCCATTTTTGCGAGTGCACGTGGGTTTGTTTGTTTCATTAAATTAAAAATTCAATTACAAATGATTAAAAATGCGTTCCAAGAACCTTACCGTCACACGATCTAGTCTTGGGCAGTAGTTGAAGGTCAGTTAAAAATTATTTGAGGTAAATGTTTGCATACACACACAAGCTCTTTACTGAAGCTCAATGAGTAAATGGAATAGTAAATAACTGTGTGCAGCTGCTCAGTATGGCCTTATTTAATTACAGAGACATACAAGTCAATGTAATCTAGTTTTCCTTGCATTAGGGCATGGGCCCACGTCCAGTATATTGATTTCATTAAGACGTACTGAAGAAGTGAGGTTGAGTCCATTTTATGAGTCCATTTAATTTATTGTGTTATTAAGCTGATGGTTTGTGGTCAACTGTCGTTGTGCGTCTGAGCAGTATAAATTCACTGTACATCTGAGCAGTTTTTTTTTCTTAGTCTAATGTTCTTAAAGTGTCACCACCAAGATTACATTTTTCAACATAATTTATTACTAAGGGATAGTTCCCCCAAAAGTTCAAATTCAGTCATTTACTCACCTTCATGAAAAATTACTTTTCCTCGTCCCATTAAAAAATTATATCCTGGTGTGTTTCCATGTAATGAAAGAGAACAGGGACAAATTTGGTACCATTACGCATCATGTCAGGTTTCATTTTTAGGTTGTATGTGTCTCTTGATTGAAAGACGTCAAACATGACATTATGCGTCTAATTCTGCTATTTGATTTGAGCAAACAGAGGGGAAGCTTTTTATTTAGTGATGTCTTAAATTTAGTCTGTTTTTCACACAAAGCAATTGCATAGATTCAGAAGACTATACTGCATAAGTCGTAGAGACTGAATTTATGGTGCTTTTTGGTCATTTTGGAGCTAAGAAGTGTGATTAATTGTACTGAATGTGCACTTGTAGTGTACTTCAAATCTTAAAAGAACATTTTTAAAACTGTACTTGCAGATAATATAAAATGAAACAAAATTTTCATTTTTACGTGAACTGTTAAATTAAATACAGCAGTTCCCCTGCATACAGTATATTTTTCTGAAAGTGGTATCCTACCCCCTGTCGCTCTCTTTGAGTCTTTGCACATCTCTAGTAACAGGGGTGACATTGAATTCTCCCTTGCTTTTTCAGTTTGTGTTGAGTCAGAGCCGCTCAACCGCATCACCACCAACCCGGTCGGTGGTTAACAAATCATTCAAGCAGTTGCCATCAGATCCTGCTTGCCTAAGGCGTCCGACTCTGGGGAAACGGTCGAGTTCCGAGCTGATTGATCCCAATTAACTTATTCCGTCCCAGCTTGATTCCTGCATGGCCAGCATTAATTGAGTCTCTCCAGCAGGGGCGTAAATACTGTTTGGGATTAGAGCCCTCCATTTTGCTGAAGTTTTATGGTTTGAGGGGCTGTTTATGCGCCTGTATTTCCCATGGGAGAGGGCCACGCTGTTTAACAACGCTGATGCAGTGGTGCTTGCATGTTTTTTGACTAATTCTTGCTTCAACCTATAGTGTTGTTAACGTGGCTTGTCTGATACATAAAATGCACACAATGAGACTGGATAAGAGGATATATTTGAAAGTCATCGAAAGTCATGCTTAGCATCAATAATATTAATATTTTATTGTTTCTTGTGCATAATACTGGAACTTTATAAAAAGCTCATTTCATTTTATATTCAATTACAACTCCAGTTTTCAAGGGTATGACGCTTTCTGTCTGCAGTTGTTGAAGCATTGTGGGTAATTTAGCTCCTGCTCTTAAAAGTCTGAGAGTTAGCCAGCACTGCAGTAAAGGCTATCGTGTGTGTGTGTGTGTGTGTGTGAAGGTTCTGGCCGCCCTTGCTGGTCTGAAGGACACCCAGGATCATTATTAGTGAGTTTGGGTTCATTAGGAGGTGAAGGATGAGCAATAAAAGAGATGCCCAATGGAGTCAATGGAGTCCTCTATATTCATAGAGACTAGAACTCATCTTATCCACCTTTTTCCTGAACGCGGAAGTCTCGCCGGACTGAAATGATGCTTTACATTTCTGGTCTCTGGTGTTTCTAATCAAATTAACGTATTTTCTGATCTGATAATATAACGTTAAACCTATGAAAATGGTTTTAAAAAGCACATGGCGCCATAGTTTCGCAATGACTGTCTTTTTGCAGTAACTCAGCTGTCATAGTTTAATGAGTGGGAAGATGACATGAAGTTAGCTGACATGAAGCTGATTGATGACATGAAGTTAGACAAGGTTAGCTGCATTGAAAACGGATGAGAGCACATATACAGCTCCCAATCGGGGCGAAGTTTGCAGGATTTTGTCTACAAAATGATAAAAGCACACATTATTTTAACACATTATTTTATTATTTCGCATACAGTATTTTAACTTAAGTGCTGTCATCGTTTATGCAAGTCTTACAGCGCCGGCTGGACAGATTTGCTGGTACGCAAAACAAGTACTTTACAGGAATTCCTTAAGCATATTGTTGCTACTGTGGCAGGTAACAACAGCACAGCTTAAACCTGCGCACATTTTTATATTTAGTTATAGTGAAAAAGTTTCAGTTAAATTAATTCAGTCAATCTTTTTTACCCCAGTTTAACATGGATTTCTATGGAGACCAGAACACAAGAGCACCCAAACGGAATAATAATTTTAAAAAAGAGATAAAATAGCCTATTTTAAATTATCTGAACAGGATTTTGTTGTTGTTGTTGTTGATGTAAAGTGTAATTTCTGCACCTTTAGTGTCACTACACAAAATTAAAGTAAATAAAGACTGTTGAAAAGGTTCTTTATCTGCATCGATGGTTCCATGAAGAACCTTTAAAATTCATGGAACATTTTCACTAGAAAACTTTAGATTATTAAAATGTTCTTTACACCAAGAAAAACCTGGTTCTTCGAAGAACTGAAAGGTTCTGTGGGGAGACCAAAATGGTTCTTCTATGGCATCACTGCGAAAAGGTTCTTTTGGAACCTTTATTTTTAAGAGTGCATTTGTCAGACAATCCAGATAGTCCCACCTCCAAACTCATGCCAATGGTTAAGTCAATGTTGCTGTGTCGGGCTGGTTGTTTTGATAATAGTGTTAAGACTTTTCAGGTGAATCAACATGTGAATGAGCTAATTATAGTGTATCTGCATACAGTATTTTAAATATTTCACCTTTACGCTTATTGTAGAGTATCTCGGGGGAGCTTGTAATCTCTGTATTTCCTCTGCTGAGGTCAGAATTGTCTCGATCTCCCAGCGGACTTCTGATAGAAAGGGGAATCATGTTAATTGCTGGAGACCCCCTCTGGACAATCATTAACTTTAAACCATCAGTCATTAAATATCACAGCTTCTCTTCAAAAGATGTCAGTGTGCATGCAGGTAGACCTTGATGTTTATGTGGACCTAAAGCTAAATGAATGACTTTGTTAATTGTAAAGCCATTCTTGCATGAACTGTTGCATTGAAGTCACAATATAGCCACAATGATTCTGCTGACAATTTAAAGTTATGCAACATTGTGACTTAGCCAGTTAGGTTTCCTAAAGTGTGTGCCATTAGACTACTTTCTAATTTCCCAACTCGCACATTGTGGGAGCTTTCAGATGTTTTTCAGTAGCAAAAATGACATCAGAGTACATTTGATTAATTTCCATTATTTATTTCAAACTGTCCATGTCAGTGATTAAAATTCTGATTAAATTTACATTGACAAAAAGCATGTGATCATCTTATTTAGCCTCTTTGTGGCATTTTTAAAATGCTAAAATATTTAGCAAAATATTTTACTATGGAATGCTAACTTGCTGTGTATAAATGAATATTTTAGTTTTTACATTTAAATGTTTTAAATCTCCTTAGTTATCTAATTTCCTTCCGTTTGATCAAAATGATGGGAAAAAAAGAGAAAACTTTAGAGCAAATACATAAATAATATGTAGGTATACTACTATTCAAAAGTGTTGGGGTCAGTAAGATTCCTAAGATTCTTTAAGATCTTTTAAAGAAATTAATACTTTAGTAATGCTAAGGATTTATTAAATTGATCAAAATAAGAGTAAGATAAGAGTATAGTAATTTGTATTGTTCAGATTAGAACATTTCTATTTCTTAAGAACATTAGAACATTTCTATTTCAAATAAATTATGTTATTTTGAACTATTTATTTATTAAAGAAACTGGAAAAAGTCATGGTTTCCACAAAAATATTAACCAGTACAACACATCACATCAGCATATTAGAATGATTTCTGAAGGATCATGTGATACTGAAGACTGGGGTAATGATGCTGAAAATTCAGCTTTACATCACAGGAATAAATTACATGTTTAAATGTATTATAATAGAGCACAGTTGTTTTAAATTGATATAATATTTCACAATGTTACTTTTTTTACTGATCAAATAAATGCAAGAGACTTCTTTCAAAAACATCTTACTGACCGCAAACCTTTGAATGCTAGTATATACATTAAAGGGGTCATATGATGCGATTTCAATTTTTCCTTTCTCTTTGGAGTGTTACAAGCTCTTGGTGCATAAAGAAGATATGTAAAGTTGCAAAGACTAAAGTCTCAAATCCAAAGAGATATTCTTTATAAAACTTAAGAGTTAACCACGCCTACCTAAAACGGCTCGTTCTAACACACCCCCACATACCTACGTCACTATGTGGGAAGATTTGCATAACACCGCCCAAATGTTCACACAAAGAAAGAAGGAGTAACTTTTATTCTCGCTGTAATATTGAAAAGTGAAAAGTGAAAAAGTGAAAAGTGACGTGACATGTGGCCAAGTATGGTGACCCATACTCGGAATTAGTGCTCTGCATTTATCCCATCCAAAGTGCACACACACAGCAGTGAACACACACACAC
>NW_015662569.1:494175-494365 GCF_001515625.1 Sinocyclocheilus rhinocerous | reverse complement strand
GATCGCCGGATCGGCTTTCACCGTGGACGAAGCGGAGTCCAGCCCGGGGTCGTCACATGTGGTTGCCGCAAGCCCGCCGGCCGCAACGTTCTCAAGCGCGCCGGCCGTTCCTCACTCTAGCCCGCCGGCCTCCGCTCACTTAAGCCCGCTGTGTGTGATGCTGTGTGTTTCATTGTGAAAGCGAAAATAC
>NW_015662569.1:492489-494023 GCF_001515625.1 Sinocyclocheilus rhinocerous | reverse complement strand
GAGGAGAAACAATAATATACAGTATGTGGAAAATAATGTGTTTTTTGAACCTTAAACCGCATAAACACATTTCATTACACCAAATACACAAAATAATGTTCTTTTTAGGAACATCATATGACCCCTTTAAGTATCATCACAAAACTGAAAAATATAAAGGCATTATTTTTAGCTTATTACCAAAAATGCAGCATGATTTACACAGAAATCCGTTCTGCTCTCATTTCATGAATGAGGCCCAATGTGCGCACGAGTATCCACACCATCCGCCCCAGCAGGCTTAAAAATCTCTAATTATCTCGTCGCAGGCGGTCGGTGATATTTCCAGGTCAGGGGCAGGATGACATGATAGATTTATAGATGAGGTATAGTATGAAGGGAAGAGCGTGAAAGAAAGAGTGAAGAAGATAAGCAGCCTGGGACGTGCGGCGGTGATGAATGTGAGGCTATGATGAGGTCGGGGAATCGGGGCAGAGGAACAGCGGCCTGCCCCGCCTGATAAAAGAGAGCGAATGGCCCCACACCTCAAGCGCCCCCCACACACTCATCTCCTAGACAGGCATGCAGCGGCACAGAAATTAATTTGCTCCTTCAAACTCGTGCTGTGTTGCCCCTCTCCCGGCAGCACGCACCCGTTCCGATTTGCTGAACAATGTTATTAGGCTGGGAAAGACAGCCGTCCTAGAAGAGCGCTGCTGCTTGAGATGATTGTTGCTTTTCATTCGGATGTACAAATCTACAGTTATTGTTGTGTGTGTGTGTGTGTGTGTGTGTGTGAGAGAGAGAGAGAGCGAGAGAGAGAGAGAGAGAGAGAGGGAGGGAGATAATGTTAGGGAAAAAACACCGAGCCATGGAGGATGAGCACTATAAATACTCTGCTCTGGGTCTTGGTGAGGACAAAGATTTTAATTGTTGAGCGTGAAGCGAATTAGCGAGTGAGTGAGTGAATCACTGCTGTCATCTATCATTTCTCCCAGTGTGTCCTTTTCTGGGTCAAACTCGTCTACAGTTAGGATGAACAACTATCAAAAATTATTAATCATAATCAATATGAGCTGTAAGATTGATTCCCCTTCCTTTAGCAAGTGTGTACAGTGGATTACTTTTAATCAACTGTTTTTTTGGTGATTTTTATTGGATTTATGAAGTCAGTGCTCCTAATATTCACACAGGCGTCCAGTAACCACAGGTGTAGAGAATCACAACCACAAAATGTCACAATACTTTACACAATACTTTTACTTTTGATGCAGCATCTCTCTGGGAGATGCAGCACTGCATTCACCTTTCAGTCTCCTCGTTGTTCGATCTGTAGCACAAGCAGTGGTTTCTCCCTTGCCTTTACACAGATAAGTGTAGTGAGAGTACTCCTAGCTGCTTCAGCGGCGATCTTTGAGAGCAAATTTCCTCTTAACCCTTTAACGCATACGATCACACCGGTGTGATCAGTCTTGGCTGGTCCCTGAAGCGTACGATCACACCGGTGTGATCAGTCTTGGCTGGTCCCTGAAGCGTACGATCACACCGGTGTGAT
>NW_015662569.1:491420-492137 GCF_001515625.1 Sinocyclocheilus rhinocerous | reverse complement strand
AAATAAAAGCGATCCACGTGTCATACAGATCTATTGTGGCTGTGTTGTGTCACATGACAAGCATGACGCGTCGCCATGGAAACAATAAGGCGATACATTTTAAAATAGCTCACGCTGGGGGCTCAGCTAGAATATTTTAAACTCACGTGCGAAAGGGTTAAAAGAGCAATTTCTCTAAAAAGAGCTTCACGGATGGATTTGTGTGTGTTTACAAAATGCCTTTCCATCCATGTCCTTCTGGTTGCGGTTTGTACATCTCACCCTTTGACAGGCACAATTTGTGTTTGTGGATGGGTTATGTCCTTCTTGTGAGGACATGGCTATCGGCACATTGCGCTTGAGGCTCGCATTCTTTTTTAAAAAGACCGCAAGTCACTTCAGCTGCTTCCCATCCTGGCCCTTCTACTTCTGGGTACGAAGCCACGATGATGTGCACTGAAGGAAAGCAAGGAGATGTTACGGGAGCAGTTTCGCCGGATGAATTCCCACCAACCTCTCGTTCCTCCAACTGCACGTGTTCTCCAGTAGAGTTTCTGAGTGAGTTTGAGAGCCCGCCTCATTGTGGGTTCAATCTCTCATTCGGAGGTCGCAATGACGATGAGTTGTAAGCCATGCTTACCCGGGCAGCAGAGAGCATCAGGCTTGAGTGGATTCTTTCACCCTGTCCTGAGCGCTCTCGCTTGAATGATTGCTTCTTGGAGACCGAGTGCGACACTC
>NW_015662569.1:461675-488294 GCF_001515625.1 Sinocyclocheilus rhinocerous | reverse complement strand
GTGTCATACAGATCTATTGTGGCTGTGTTGTGTCACATGACAAGCATGACGCGTCGCCATGGAAACAATAAGGCGATACATTTTAAAATAGCTCACGCTGGGGGCTCAGCTAGAATATTTTAAACTCACGTGCGAAAGGGTTAAAAGAGCAATTTCTCTAAAAAGAGCTTCACGGATGGATTTGTGTGTGTTTACAAAATGCCTTTCCATCCATGTCCTTCTGGTTGCGGTTTGTACATCTCACCCTTTGACAGGCACAATTTGTGTTTGTGGATGGGTTATGTCCTTCTTGTGAGGACATGGCTATCGGCACATTGCGCTTGAGGCTCGCATTCTTTTTTAAAAAGACCGCAAGTCACTTCAGCTGCTTCCCATCCTGGCCCTTCTACTTCTGGGTACGAAGCCACGATGATGTGCACTGAAGGAAAGCAAGGAGATGTTACGGGAGCAGTTTCGCCGGATGAATTCCCACCAACCTCTCGTTCCTCCAACTGCACGTGTTCTCCAGTAGAGTTTCTGAGTGAGCTTGAGAGCCTGCCTCAGCGCGGGTTCGATCACTCATTCGGGGCTTGCGATGAGGATGAGTTTTCTATCACAGCATCGTAGGGCTGGTCTGACCGATCGGAAGTTGATGCATTGGTCTGAGCCTGACGCTGAGATGGCAGCCATGCTTAGCCGGGCAGCAGAGAGCATCAAGCTGGAGTGGATTCTTCCACCCTGTCCTGAGCGCTCTTGCTTGAATGATTGGTTCTTGGAGACCAAGCGCAACACTCAGCCACACTTTGCCCCAGTTCCTTTCTTCCCGGAAGTGCACGAGGAACTGATGAAATCATGGAAAGCACCTTTCTGCCATAACACAATACACTGGTTCCTCTGCTCTAACCACCCTTGACAGCGGTCCAGCGAGGGAATACATGGGGTTCCCCCAGGTGGAGGGAGCGATTGCAGTGCATTTTGTGTGCAAAACGCCTGCCACCTGGAGAGGCCATCCGGGTCTCCCATCCAGAGCATATAAGTTACCTCATCCCATGTGATGAGAGCTTATACTGCTTCTGGACAAGCTGCATCCGCTCTGCATACCATAGCTGTCCTGCGGGTGTTCAGGCCAGGGTCTGCACAAGGGTGGTCCCAACTGGAGCATGTAGGAACTGTGTTCGGCGACTAACTATGCCCTACGGGCTATGAAGGTCACGGCGCAGGCTCTGGGGAGGGCGATGTCCACATTAGTGGTCCATGAGTGCCACCTGTGGCTCAACATGGCAGGTAGATTGCAGACTGGTGGGGAAGCATGATCTGGATATCAGATTCCTAGGAGGCCTCAGAAGGTTGAATCCTCCAAGGCCGTGCCTCATTCCCTCTTGGGATTTCTCAGTGGTCCTTTAGTCCTTACAGAGAGATCTGTTTGAGCCCCTTCAGTCAGCTGGACTATGAAGAAGGCCTTTTCTGACTGTGCTCACTTTTATCAAGAGGGTGGGGGATCTCCAAGCTCTCTCTGTTTACGAATCATGCCTAGAATTCGGGTCGGCAGACTCTCATGTTGTCCTGAGATCCCGGCCTGGATATGTGCCCAAGGTTCCCACCACTCCTTTTAGAGATAAGGTGGTACACAGGAGGGGAACCTTGACCTGTCTCTGTTGTGCCCGGTGCAAGCCCTATGCATCTATTTGGAGTTTCAGACTGTCTGAACAGCTCTTTGTCTGCTTCGGAGGTCAGCAAAAGGGGAATGCTGTCTCCAAACAAAGGCTCTCCCACTGGATTGTGGATGCGATCCTCATGACCTATCAGGCCAGAGGCTTACCATGTCCACTGCAAGTGAGGGCACACTCAACCAGGGGCGTTGCTGCTTCGTCAGCTATAGCAAATGGAGCCTCATTAGTGGACATTTGTAGAAATGCAGGCTGGGCTACACCTAATACATTTGCCATATTCTACAATCTGAAAATGGAAGCAGTTTTATCTAGAGTTTTGAACCCTAGCTCTTAAACTCAGATGGCTGGTAGGGTGTAGAGCTTGCATTTAACGCCTTCCGCTCTTTGAGGTGGTAATGTGCGCTTATTGAGTCCAGTTCAGTTCCTTCTTATGAACCCTGGACTACCCTTCCATCACTCAAGCACTCCCTTACGTAGCTGAGTTTAGCGGAGGCACTCGCTACAAGAATCCATTACGAGTTAGTATCCCTCAAATGAACTCTCATAATGGATTAGTGCTCCATATGTTGTGGCTCCCTTTGACGGGCCCCATATGTGTATTAGTCCACTGCTCTGTTCTGAATAGGATTCAGTGTTTCCCCTAGACAGACAGTCAGTCTGTTGCTTGTTTCTGTGCTTGGTAGTTGTCCCCTTATGTGGAGCCCACCACAGAAATCTGCCCTATATAGAACTCCCTTTTAGTGAGTCCATAGGACATATCTCCATATGATACTTTCCCTTCGGGTAGGATGTGGTCTCCGTAGTGTTCTTTCCTCACTTAGGGAAACAAACGCTTCCCCAACGTTACAACCAGGACTTCTCAACCATCATTTTTCTTGTTTTTCTCAAAATGAGAAAAGGCTCCAGCTGGAGGTGACCTCTGCCTTATTTGGCGGCTCTCCCGGGATGTTGGCGAGTGAGGTCATAAGTCTCGGGCGTTGGAAGGTTACGAGGAGGAGAGGTGCATTTGGTCGTGGCATGCTGGGCTTGTCAACATCTGCGCCCCCATGGACTCGTAACGCAGTTCAGAAGCTGTGGCATTTAGTATAGGGACCCCTAGTGTCGGAACTTCAACACAACATCGAAATGACCGACTGCAAGGGAACGTCTCAGTTACGTATGGTAACCCTCGTTCCCTGATGGAGGGAATGGAGATACCCTCGTTCCCTGATGGAGGGAATGGAGATGTTGTGTCCCATATGCCACAACTCTGAACTGCTTCTGAGTGGGTTGAGACGCTTCTTGACTGCTCAGAACAAAACGAGTGAGCAAATGCCACGCTGGCCCATTTATACCCGGATGTCTGGGGTGTGGCCAGCTATGCAAATTTTGCTCACCAATATCATTGGCATTTTTTCAGTGATGTCAGAGGTGTCTGGGTTCCCAAGTGCAACCCCTAGTGTCGGAACTTCGATACAACGTCTGCATTCCCTCCATCAGGGAAAGAAAGTTACCATACGTAACCGAGATGTTTTTTTTATTTTAATATTTTGTAATATGTAATTTATTCCTGTGATGCTGAATTTACAGCATCATTACTCCAGTCTTCAATGTCACATGATCCTTCAGAATTAATTTTAATATACTGATTTTGGTGATTTCCTATTATTATAAATGTTGAAAACAGTTTTGCTAATTAATATTTTGTAGATTTTTTTTCTTAATTTTTTTGGACATTTTTCAGGATCTTTGATGAATAGAAAGTTCAAAAGAACAGCGTTCATTTGAAATAGAAATCTTTTATAACATTTTAGATGTCTTTACTGCCACTTTTCATCAATTAATTGCATTCTTGCTGAATAAAAGCAGTGGTGTATTGTAACGAAGTAATAATACTTCGTTACAGTACTTAAGTATTTTTGGGAGTATCTGACAGTTCTTAAGTATTTTTGGGAGTATCTGTACTTTACTTGAGTTTTTATATTTCAGACAACTTTTACTTTTACTCCACTACTTTTCCTAATTAAAATGTATACTTTTACTCCAATACATTTCCCCGAAGCATATTCGTCACTTACTACAAAATAGTCAGAAGTCAGAAGAACACGTACTGCAGGAAAGCAGGTTTGACGAATCAGTGGTCTGGCGTTTGCCAGTTAGACTCCTAAAAACACCTTTGCTCATGTGCAAAAAAGTGTGCGGCTGTGCGCACAACCGCAGATGAATAATTTTCCACTCAAGTTGAGCCTGGGGCGTACGATACAGCATCGTCTGCGATAATATGGTAAGTGTCGTAATGATGTACGATCTGACATTATCAAGTATATCACAGAGAGTGCACGCACGTGATTTATTAATCTATTAAAACTCAAAATTCAAGGCATTCTAAATTGTAGACGGCAAAAATGCTTCTGTATGCTTTTTATATTTATATAATTTAATATAGTTAACTTAATCTATATCACACAAAGAGTACCGTTTTTCTGCAGATATCAGTTTCTGCAAATATCAGCATGAACACATTTAATAATAATTTTATACAAGTTCATTAAAGCAATAAGTGACTTACATTTTAGACATAATATTGCTTGTTTTTGCTCAATTTTGCCAACGAAAATAGTTCCAAAGATCACAACACAGTTTTGTGTCTATGAGCAATGGACGGTGTTTACTTACTGAATTTTTCTGGTAAGATATATTTACTTTTACTTGAGTATGGCTTTCAGGTACTTTATACACCACTGAATAAAAGTATTAATTACTTAAAAAAAACTTTTGAAGGCTAGTGTAGCCTATATTTTTCTAAAACTAAATGCCATTAAGTTTGATATTTACATAAATTTAATGTTAAACTTTATTGTGACTTACTGTAAGTGTCCAGTATTTTTGGAGTCATTAAATATGCACATGGTGTTTGAATGAGTGTCTGTTGTCTGAAAAATATATTAATATTAATAAATATGAAGAGGAGTTTGGATAGGAAGTGAAGTGTATTCCAGATGAAAATGTTATTGCTCAGAGTATTTTTTTTTCTGACATGTTTTACAAATCTCTTAAATGTAAATTAAAAACAGGCACAAATAAGAAACCTGTTGACATACAGTATAGAGCTATAAATTAATGTTAATCTTTCAGCTCAGATAAAGAAGACGAATATAATTGGAACTGTTTGTTTATTTTTAAATCACATTTTTTAAATCTAACTTATGAAATCTTGTTTGAAACATTAAGATCTCATCTGAAAGTCTAGAGAGCACGTGTGAAAGTACTGCGGTCGTTTTGTACTGCGAGACTTTTCTTCATTTGCTGTTCATTGATCCTAATGACTGTCTAGGAGAAACAACTGAGATGTTCAAGTGATGTTATTTGTGATTTTTCTTCCTGTTATGGCTAAAATCCCAAGATATTGTCTATGAATTTACTTTCATGGCAGTTTTTGACGTTTGTCTGCTTCTACATGTCCTCTGGGTGTTTAACAATACATTATAGTTTTACTTTTCTCGACCAGCGCTGTTCCACACTGAGACACTGCTATTTCAGGAAGACTGTTGTGTTCAGCCAGTGAGAGTAAGTTTTTATGAGCATGTTCTTGCGGCTGCATATATACGGATCTAAAGGGTGATGTGTTCATCACATGTGTGTATCCGTGATTGTCCTGTCATGCAGGAGATCTGGCCGCCAGCTCTTCCTCTGTCCATGTGTCATTGTTTTAATTAAATGGGTCTGATGGGATGGACCCATAACTCAGAACTGAATGAGGGCTTAATGAAAGCAAAACTACTGGACGTTAACTGGGGTATTGGGGGTATTGGGGGACAATTGCTTGCAAGCCTTTTGCATTGGTACTTATCAAAAAATTGGCCAAAATGTTTCATAAAAAAGTTTCATGTGTGTTTAAAATGTGTGAATCCTGTTAATAATTACGTATATTACTCAATTAACTTTTTTATATAATGGCTTGATTATCATAATACTCATAATACTTATTTCTATCATAATACGTATTTCTAATCCAAACGAAAAATTTTCACCTACTCTCAGTTGTCCTCAGCATGAGCATTTGAAAATAATTATTAATCGTACACAGATAATCAAATCAAACTGAATTTTGCCAAATATCGGATCAAACTGAATCCCTGTCCTAGTAAATATATAACCCCTAGTGTGTATTTGTTCTGATTCTGGCTGCCTGATGAAAGTGGGCAGTGAGGTTCTGATATGAACTCAATAAGGCCGAACGTTTAATGGAATAAGGTTATAGATTCCAGCACCTACAGAACCCTTTAAACCAGGCTAAAATCTTTTCTGCTGTCCTCCACATAAAAGCACTCCCATACACGCTCACGGCTCTGCCCACGGTGAGGTGAGGTGAGGCCCAGTGGTTGGTGTGTGAGTCTTCTCATTACTCTGGTGATAATAAACAATAACACGCACACAGGGGAGAGGTGCTGTGGCGTTCCGGATCACCTCGCGGCTAATGAAGGTTAATTAGGGTTCATTAGGATATGATGAGCGCTCGCAACACCACCACAGCCCTCTGTTTTACCCCTGCCGGGCGCCTCGGTTCCTTCCACTCCGGCTGTCACTCCTGATGGCTGTAGGGCCGCCATGGACACCTGAACATCAGTCCATATCAGTGAGAGTCCAGACAGACACCACTGCAATTACAATATGTCATTAGTATATTAAGATATATTATGATATACTGTGTCAGTGTTTCCCAACAAACCACAAATATATTCCATACTCATTCCAACTCATATTATATACTACATATAATTTAGTATTGGCATTATTAATTATTAAACTGGACATTATAATGATGATTCCTTTTTTAAACAATTAACCCTATAAAACCTAGAATATCATATTTGATATGCAAAAACTTTCTAAGGCCTCTAAATTATCAACATGATCATAACTTTGAGGAAAAACTATACACAAGCCACTACTTTTATGTTGTTAATATGTTGTTAATATTATTTCAATATATAATATAAGATGAAGATTTTCAAGATTTGACTTGATTGTTCATACTTTTATTTTATAAGTATCAAATATGATATGTTTATGGAATTATATGTTTATGGAATGTTTATTTGTTCATCTCTCGATCATCATTGTATCGCATTGCTGTATTTTTTTGGCCCCACAATACAGAGATTTGACTATAAAACTTAGCATTTAAATATCATCTTACAAAGACATATTGTTGGGAGATATAGAGAGACAACTGATATTAATATGGATTTTATTTAAGTAGTTTGCTATACTGTTATAAAGAGCTCATTGAAATACAAGCTATCGGAGTTTCATCTTCATTTCTGGCCATATAAATATCAGCAACAGCACCAAATTTCATATTTTACTCAGTTTGGGCCTCTGAATAAAACTGAGGTGTTCCTTCTCTTCTTCTTAGTTTTGAGCTCCATATTCTCACTATACCATTATATATGAGCCATAAAAATCTGATGTATAAAATATGATACTTTACAGGGTTAATACTGTGAGGAAAAACAGTCTCATCAAGTTGCTTTTATGAGACACCTGAACTTGTTTGTCTTTTTATGTTTTGACAGTTCTGGGCCAATCATGTAGAAACCTTTCAGAGAAAGACCTAACGGCAAATTTATTTATAAATGAAACCCAGGTGGAGCGTTTAAGAAATGTACAATAATTTACAGAGACAACCATCAGAGGACTGCTTCCACAAAAACACCTGTTACACACAGTATGTAAGATTATTAGTCTATAAAACATAGGAAAGGTTTCCATATTATTTCATCACTGCAGGGTAGGGTTGCATCAGTCGTTCCTAAGTTCTTACATAAATTGGAACATAAAGTCCACACTAGATTCCTAGTAACTGCTAGTTAGTTTGTAACTTATCAGGATTTCCTGTAGCTAAAACAGTTGAACATATACTAACAATGCCAAAGTCATAGGTTCTATTCTCAGGGAAAGCAAGAACTGATAAAATACCTTGAATGCAGTGTAAGTTACTCATTGTGTATGTCTAAATAACAGGTAAAATGTGAGTCTATTGATTACAATTCTGCTGTTTTATTCCAATCATTACTCAGGGTCAGAGGTGTCCAGAAATATTTAGCTTGTATGTAGAGTTACGTTTAATGATGCAGTGCAAAAAGTACTTTATATTGGGTTAAGTTGTAACTTAGTGTCCCATTACACTCTAAAAAATGCTGGGTTAAATACAATCCAGTGCTGGGTAAAATAGGGACAAACCCAGCAATCGGGTTGTTTTGACCCAGTGGTTGGGTTATTACCCAGAAGGTTGGGTTAAACATTTCACCCAACCGCTGGGTCAAAACAGCCCAATTGCTGGGTTTGTCCCTATTTTACCCAGCACTGGGTTGTATTTAACCCAGCATTTTTTAGAGTGTACATTAAAATTAGGCTAAGTTGTACAACTATGTTGTAACTTGTCTTTTTAACTGTTTTATAACTGCATTTGTAAGTGCTTTGTGACAGGTAATGAGAAGAAAATAGGATTAACTGTTATACAGTTGTGGTCAAAAGTTTACATACACTTTGCAGTATCTGAAAAATGTTACACTCTAAAAAATGCTGGGTTAAATATAACCCAGCGCTGGGTTAAAAAGGGACAAACCCAGCTATTGGGTTCTTTTGACCCAGCTATTGCGTTGTTTTGACCCAGCGGTTGAGATGTTTTGAACCCAACCGCTGGGTCAAAACAACCCAATAGCTGGGTTTGTCCCTTTTTAACCCAGCGATGGGTTATATTTAACCCAGCATTTTTTAGAGTGTAATTATTTTACCAAAATAAGAGAGATCATACAAAATGCATGTTATTTTTTATTTAGTTCTGACCTGAATAAGATATTTCAAGATGTTGACATATAGTCCACAAGAAAAAAAAAATAGTTGAATTTATAAAAAATTACCCCGTTCAAATGTTTACATATGCTTGATTCTTAATACTGTTTTGTTACCTGGATGATCCACGTCTGTTTGTTTTTTTTGTGATAGTTGTTCATGAGTCCCTTGTTTGTCCTGAACAGTTAAACTGCCTGCTGTTCTTCAGAAAAATCCTTCAGGACCCACAAATTCTTTGGTTTTCCAGCATCTTTTGTGTATTTGAACACTTTCCAACAATGACTGTGATTTTGAGATCCATCTTTTCACACCGAGGACAACTGAGATACTTAAATGCAATTATTACAAAAATTTCAAACGGTCACTGATGCTCCAGACGAAAACACGATGTATTAAGAGCCTGGAGGTGAAAACCTTTTGAATTTGAATTTGAAATCTGGGAAACATGTAGGTATCTTCTGTAGCTTCTGAAAGGGCAGAACTTAATGAAAAAAATATATATAAGATATTTAGGCAAAATATGAAAAATGCACTCATCTTCATTCTGTTCAAAATATTTCACCTCCAGGCTCTTAATGCATCATTTTTTTCATTCTGGAGCATCAGTGAGCGTTTGAACTTTTTGTAATAGTTGCGTATGAGTCCCTCAGTTGTCCTCAGTGTGAAAAGATGGATTTCAAAATATGTAAACATCTTTTATGTGAAATATCTTATTCAGGTCAGTACTAAATAAAAAATAATAGCATTTTGTAGGATCCCTTTTATTTTGGCAAAATAATTAACATTTTGCAGATGCTGCAAAGTGTATGTAACATTTTGACCACAACTGTAAGTGTAAAAGATTAGTCTTTATGTACCCACATATTTATTCAGTAATTCACAAAAAAAATACATCAAATTCATACTTAAAATTCATTGAATTACACAGTTTCTTTGATGAACTTTGAATTTTTTTGAATTTTTATTTTACTACTTTAAATTGAGGATGTTACAGTTGTCCTGAAATAATAATGAAAAAAGCCTCATTGATTTTTTTTTAAATTATTAATTTATTGAGTAATTTCGCGTATACTTTTTTTGTTGTTGCTGGATGAAAAAAAAGCAGTTACATTTTTTTAAAATTAATATAAATTAATTGTATCTATTTTTTAACAAATTGTTTATTGATGGTTGCAACATATTTTTTTCCACATTCCACATGATTTTTCAAAAACATACAGTATGGCACCAACATGAATACAAACAGTAAGAACTTGACATGTGTATTAAAATAGATTTTTGCTAGGTTTTATTTTTTCTTTAAACACTTTTAATCCACTCTTGATCTAGTACTAATATTATTTAATTACTTTTGCTTTATATATTTGAAAATAGTAAACTCTTTCGGAGAGACACATACCCCTGGTTAGGAATCACTGATATATATTTTGTAATATTTCATAATCAATAAATCCCAGAAGACATAAAAATCAGGAAAGAGATTTATTTTACTTCTTTCTATTTTTAAGTCTCTTTTTTTAGAGAGTCTCTCTTTCTTTTACTTAAGTCTCTTTCTTTGGTTTCGTTCTCAAGCCTCTTTCTTAACTTGTAAGAAAAGCTATCGTGTGGTTTCCGAAGACTTGGCAAATAGCCCACTAGTCATATGAACTATTTAAATGATACATTTATGGTGCTTTTCCATCCTTTTTTAAAGCTTGAATGCTTCGTTCATTGTAATTACATGGAAAAGAACTACTAGCTTTTGTGTTCTGCAGAAGAAGGAAAAAAGTCATACGGATTTGTAATGACATTTCGGTGAGAAAATGATGACAGATTTTTTAATTTGCCTATTACCAGAGCCGACTCGTTTATCTTCATAAGATAATGCCATCACTCCCAGTCTCTGGCAGACTCGCATGCGCTCTGTCTTAAACGGCCCTAATTACGTCCCCGCTGCCTGTTTTATTGTAGTTGATGGAAAACACACTTAATCTCCACTGTGCAGAATGAGTAAATAGGCCCCAGCCTTGAACAGCAGATATTAGAGATTCCATTAAAGCCCAGTGCTTTTTTATGTGGCTTTTGTTTTGGGTGCCGAAGCACTAAAGAGCTGAGGTAAGGTGTACGACGATGAGGCAGATAAGTCAAGCTGTCTTTAGCCATTGCTTTTTCACACACTTCCAGATAAAGGGAATTTTTAGTGTGGAAAAGGCCCGGTGATATTATTATGGCTACCAGTCATGTTTAAATTTATGAATGGCTTGAAACATTCAGTCAGCTTATAAAGTTTTAAGTTTAGAAATGGTGTGGATTTTGGTCTGCTGTTGTGGTTTGGGCTGTAACTGAATCTAGTGGAGACTTCATGGAGTTCTCAGTTTCAAGTGTCAACTTTGTCACAGATGTTTCTGTTTTCTTCAGTAGACATAAAATGAATGAAACTGTTGACAGAACATAGAGCTGTCAAATGAATTTGGATCGCATGGTGCATGGCGCATGTTGGAGTTCATATTGAAATCTGTCTTTTAATTGCAGTAAATATGAGCACAGTTTGAGAGATTGTTGAGATCTCTTCAGAAACTTTTTGAACAATCAAAGTTTTGTTGGAAGGGTCTTTGGTGGTTTCATTATAATATTTTTTGTACAAAAGTGGGTTTGGAACAAAATGAGCAGAAGTAAATTATAACAGAATTTTATTTTTGGGTGAGCTATCCCTTTAAGTCACCATTTATTTATCCTCATATTGTTCCAAAACTGACTTTTTTTTCTTCAGTGAAACACAAAAGAAAATATTTTTAAGAAGTTTCATTCCATGAAAGCATACGATAACCTGGCTCTCTGAAACATCAGAAAGAAGAAATAAGCAGCATGGAAGTATCATAAAATTATCCCATATGACTCTACGCTATATTCTACGTCTTCTGAAGTCATATGATACATTTGTGTGAGGAACAGACCAAAATCTAAGCTGTTATTCACTAAAACTCATTGTGATTGGTCACAATTCAAACATGAAGGAATGCCAGTTGGGTAGACTTACTCTCTTTAACCCAAGACAGACTGTTCCTGTCATAAGTGTACAGCATTTCGCTTTACCAAGATGGTCACCATACAAACTGTCTTCGGTCCTGTGGTCCAGCATGTGCTGAGAAGGGTTATGTGGGATTTAGAAAGGAAGAGAATTTTGACCGAGACCCAACTGAGGACGCAGCTGCCACCCTGAACACTCAACAGACCCACAGAAATGGTTTAATGGACACCATGCACAGATAAAGCCTCCAGAAGGGGGTTTTCACAGCGATGCCACTGAAGAAACATTTTGGGTTCCCAAGAGAACCTTTCAGTGAACTGTTCTTAAAAGAACCATTTTAATGATCTAAGGAACCTTTTTCCGTTATAAAGAACCTTTTGTGCAATGAAGATGTTGAAGGTTCTTCATGAAACCATTAATGCCAAAAAAGAACTTTGAGTGTACAATAATATTTTAAAGATAAAGTCTCCAAAAGGGGGTTTTCACAGTGATACCATAGAACGCTCTTAAAAATAAAGATTCTTTATTGGCATGGTTCCATGAAGAACCTGAAACATCCATAAAACCTTTCCAATGGACAAAAGGTTCTTTATAGTGGAAAAAGGTTCTTTAGATGAATAAAATGTTGGTTCTTTTAAGAACTTTTCACTGAAAGGTTCTTTGAAGGTTCTTCAAAAAAGGTTCTTCAATCACCTTTTAAACCTTCAAAAAAAAAAAAATCCTTTAAACCTTTATTTCCAGCCTGGTCTCATTGTTTATACGTAGGTATTAATACGTAACATTTTCAAGCACTTTATTGATGCTAAAACATACAATGTAGACGTATTTCAACGTTTAAAACGTACAAATCACTACGTATTTTTAGCTAAAAAACGTAAAATATTTATGTATGTTTTATATCATTAATATATTCGTATCAATGCTTTTTTTATCATTTTATCAATAAGCGATTTAGATTTTTAGAGCCCTTAACCTACCCCCAAACCTAAACCTACCCATTTTATAGCGAATATAAAAGGATATAAAATGCAATTGACCGAAATATACAGGAAAATAGCCATTTTAGTAACAATATAACACTAAAAATATTTTTATAGTCGCTAATCCCACTCCTACCTCTAAAACGAAACATAACTATTTCTGTACAGTATAAGAAAAACATGACAGACAGGTAAATGCAATTACAATCATTTATTTATTGCAAAAATGTCAAAAGCAGTACCAAAAGTAATCCAAATGACGATTCGTTGCAGCCGCAGTCCTCTCTGGCGGAATACAGTAGGTTTGTGAGGTGGAGAGCAGAATATTTGTTGTTAATCGCTGAAAATATTATCCAGATTATTTTGCCGATCCACTCCGTGAAGGCGCGCGCGCATCATTCAAACACACCTCACCAGAAACACGACATGTCGCAATCTGTGACGAATGCAGGCGAGAGCCAATGAGCGTTCGATTATCCTGCCGTAAAACCTGTTGCTTGAAGCGGCAACATTTGAATTTGTAAAGAACGCGTCAGTCAGCGTGGGCTTTGATGCTTACGGTCGCTGGCTGGACTCGCTGCTCGAGATGAAGAATGAAGATCGAAGAATAAAGGCTTGAATTTGGTTCTGTTCCTCGCAGTCGTATGGATTCTGAAGATTTAGATTACAGTGCACGAATAAAATTGTTTCATTTCGTAATTATGTTGCGTTTTTGTTGTATTTTATGGTTCTATTGTCAGTCACACAGCATGTCAGAGAAAACGCCAGTCTGTGAAGGCCCATGGCAAACAAAGTAAATATTACATGAATGGTTAAACGATTGCAGAATTTTTTTTTTATTTTAAGGGTTTAAAGCGAAGTCTTGTTAAACATTATGTAGGCCTATTCTTGGAAACGAGCTGGCAACAGAAATCTAACAGAACAGAACAAAATGTTATTTCACATTAAGTAAACGAGTAAACAATTTAATAATGCAATTGAAAACATAATGTCATTGATATGACAACTAAAAAACAATAATAAAATGAATGCCGCAATTTCATAACGATTCATTTTTAGATGTCGTCAATACGTCAGTTTTGTACGTTTAAATGCTGAAAATACGTTAGTATTTGTACGTTTATGCCGGGTTCAGACTACACAATATTTTTGTTGGTCACGTTAGTCACTGTGTCAGATTACACGATTTTGACTCCTAAAATCTTGTCGTATCGTGGACAAGAAACATGTCAGACTACACGTTGCTTCCCGACCATTCATCGCGTGCCGTCTTTAACGACGTGCGTGATGTCATCGAGAAGGCGGAACTAGCGACTGACTTCCGAAAACAAGAGTGTAAACATTGCTGAAGCGCTTCCAATATATAGTTCGCCAGCATTTTTCTTTCTTTGTTCTGTCGTGGTAGTCCCTCGATGACACATCATACAGGCAGGAGTACTGTTGCCACAACTCTTCTCTTTCGTTTTGCCATGTTTGAAACCTGTGTATGAAAGAGCTTCTGTGCTGCTATTGGTCAACGTCACCAATGTGACAGAACTCGTATTAACTTTTAAGTGACTTGCTCATCCCAATTGAAATTTAATTTTAAATCTAGACTGTATTTAGAGAGCAGACTTGGAGAATGGACTAGCTATTCAGTTATCAGTTTAAAGCCTGTTCACACTAAGAACAATACATATAACCACTACATTTTAAAAATGACTTTAACTCCAAGAATAGTGGAGTCCACAATTATGACAAAAACAATCAAAATCCATCTGACAGTCCACAATAACACTACCTTTTCTTTTCTTCATGCTTTTTTTTTCAGCAAGGGCATATTTAATTGATCACATGTGACAGTAAAGACTTTTGTTACAAAAGACTTCTATACAAATAAATGATGTTCGTTTGAACTTTCTATTCATGAAAAAAAGAATAATGTGACACTGAAGACTGCTAGAAATTTCACATTTCCTTCACAGAAATAAATTACATTTAAAATGTATTCAAATAGAGAACAGTTATTTTAAATTCAAAAATATAAAAATCAAAAACATAAACTTGCTTGACCCCAAATGTTTGAACTGTAGAGTATGTTTACAGAACATACTGTAACTGTGGTGTGCACTTAGAATAAACATTACATTATCATCTATTGGTATCTGCACTTACATATTTATTGCTATATCCTTTGCATCACTAATTAGACATGCTTAATTTGGACATGTATGGTTATCCAGTACATTTTTCCATAGTGCCCCTTAAAATACAGTAGTTTCAAGGATTTTTTCCCTCAAACTAAGAACCCTACTCACGCAGGATTCAAATTCTGGGTCATCTCTGTTTAGGACCAAACCTTCACCCTTTTGTATTAAAATCTCTAACCATTAATCTCCCAAACACCCCTTAACCCCAGTCACGTTGTGTTGTGATCTGATATCTCACCGCTTCTCCTAATCTCCTAAACGGAACAGTAGGTCATGGGGTTGAGGCTAAAGGTCACTGTCTGTAGAACTATCGTTGGCATTTCTGTCTGCCTCCTTCTGATTGAGCTATGTACTAAGACGAGTCCTCCCGATTGTGATTGTTTGATGTTCTCTGTCTCTGGCCCCATCAGGTCTGGTTACCTTAGAAGCGGATGTCCCGGTTGGGTATGCTAATCCTTGTGTGTATATTTGTGCAGTTTTTGGGTTTGTGTTGCAGTTTAGAAGGTTTACTGAGGAAATGAGGGAACATGATTCAGGACAGAGAACACGTAGAAACCTGCATCCTACCAAATTACTACTCCATTATCATCATCATTAGTGATTAGTGTCTGAGAGACTGTCTAGCCAGCCAGACACTCTTAACAGTGTCGCCTGTAGAGTGGTCAGAAAGATGATGCTCATGATAACGGTAGAAAAGTCTTGAAAAGGTGACTGTATTTCCCAGCTCATTGGCTTAATCTCAAGCACTGATTGCCCTGTCCAAAGACTACCTGTGCAGTACAAGTATTGTTTTTGGAGATACATTCTACAATCACTGCAAGAATTATTTTAAATGAGCAATAATACGTTTTTCCTGTCTGACAGTCTGTGCGTGCTAAATTCTTCTAAACTGTCCAGCTGCTCTGTAGCTGCTCTGGACATTGATGGTAAATTCTTGGTTTATATCAGAGGTGCAAAGTATTGGAGCCTAATCACACCTGCAAGATTATTTAAGGGAAAAATATGATAAAAATTCAACTATTAATAATGAGTATTATTCTCATATTTTTGTTCTATTGATTTGTATTATTCTATTTTAGTATTTTTCGTTACTTAGGACAGCCTAATTTGTTGTGTTGTTATAGCTTGCATCTGAAAGAAGCAGAACATTTCTTTTAATTTTGTGTAACATAACAGAGCTGCACACATCTGCCAAATGTTTGAATGTAATCTAAATCTACGTTTATGTTAAATGGACATGTACAAGTAAAATATTAGGAGTAAGAAGTGAATTGTTTTCATGTCTCCAATCGATAATTATTAAATGTAATAAACCTACATTAGTAATAATGATTTGATGCTGTTGAAGTGTAATGCCGGGTTCAGACTACATTATATTTTTGTCGGTCACGATAGTCACTGTGTCAGATTACACGATTTTGACTCCTAAAATCTTGTCGTGTCGTGGACAAGAAACATGTCAGACTACACGTTGCTTCCCGACCATTCATCGCGTGCCGTCTTTAACGACGTGCGTGATGTCATCGAGAAGGCGGAACTAGCGACTGACTTCTATAGCACTTCCGCTATAGTTCGCCAGCATATTCTTTCTTTGTTCTGTCGTGGTAGTCCCTCGATGACACATCATACAGGCAGGAGTACTGTTGCCACAACTCTTCTCTTTCGTTTTGCCATGTTTGAAACCTGTGTATGAAAGAGCTTCTGTGCTGCTATTGGTCAACGTCACCAATGTGACAGAACTCGTCGTGGACGACGGAAAAAAATTAAACATGCTAGTTTTTCTGTCGTGATGTCGTGAAGCATTGCAGACGCAGAATCGGTTGTCGTCCACTATGACACACTACACGAGCTGAAACGATGGAATCTTGCGTCCCGAAGCACATTGTCGTTTACGAATCCCCACGACACCCTACGTCAAGCAAATCGTGGCAAAATCGGGCTAAAATCGTGTAGTCTGAACCGGGCATTAGATGCTGTAAATACGTCAGTATTGTACATTTTAGTGCCTGTAAAAAAGTAAGTAAATGTACATTTTGTAGAACCACATTTTACGTCAAATACATACGAATTATCATGAGATCACGTTGTTATTTCTAAGAGAGAAGAATCATTATGGGTTCCTCAAAGTACCTTTCAGTGCACAGTCCTCAAAGGAGCCATGTTTTTTCTTCATGTGAAGAACATTTTAACATTTTAGCCTTTATTTTTAAGAGTTCCCACTGATATGCTTTAGCTAGTTCACACTGGCCTATGTGTCTTCACTTCTGTACAGCATCACCCCGACAGCACCTCCCACACAAAAAGACACATCTCACGCTAACCTATTCACGCAAACAAATGTTACGCGCATCGGCCTCCATCCATTGCCCTGACATCACCTGACAGCGAGGAAGATGAAAATTTAATTCATCTTATCTTCTCGTCAGTCTCTACAAGAACACACCTAGACACTCGCACAGCCCTCTTCACACACTTGCATGCAGACATTCATCAAAGCATCAAAGGAGCTTTGTGAGACGCACAGCAGGAGCAGGCCCACACAAAAGGCGCAGGTACAAGAGAGTGAGATTGTGTGCATTTGATAGGAGAGCTTCGGATGACAGCCGGTGAGTTGAGAGGTGGGGAAGTGTTGCATCCATTCAGGTAGGCGAGACGCTGCCGTCACTTACACTTTTGGTGTGCGCTGTGCTTGAGAAGATGTAGAGTCTGTATGTGGCGGCTTCACTTCCTGTTTTTTTGTCTTTTTTTGGGAGACAGACTGATGGGATATACAGCAGCAATGTTTGTGAAATGGGAGTTTAAGGTTTCAGAATCAAATGTTTGTTCTCAAATGTCAAATGTTTGTTCTCAAAGCATCCTACAGTCAACATGACATCCAAATTGACACCATTTACTTTCTTAAGAAATGTCCCTGATCTTATTCGGGATGATTCATCAGTGCATTTCATATTGAAATGTACTTTTTTTGCCCCTGAAACAATTTCTTTTTTGAGAAAATAACATTAAAATCAACACCCTTTTCACCCTCTTCAGTCAAATCCAGTTGAATAAATTTCTGGTCCATCTTACTTTATTACATTATTTCTCACTGAATATAGAGCACAAAAAGGGTTCCAGGCAAAATCCCATTCATCTTGAATTGATAACATATAAACCTGAAACATATTTAATTGATGTTTAAATTTTATATTTTAAAAAAAATGTTAATTGCGGAATTCCATGAACATTTTGTAGATTCTGGAGGGTGTATTTGAACTTATGAATGCAAAACTACCATTTAAAAGATTTTATAATTTTTTTTTTTTTATGAAATCTCTTATGCTCACCAAGGCTGCATTTATTTGATACAAAAATTATTATATATTGTGAAATATTATTTCAATTTAAAATTTAAAACTTTTTAAAACTTTTTTCTATTTGAATATATGTTAAAATGTAATTTATTCTTCTGATGTAATGCTGAATTTTCAGCATCATTACTCCAGTCTTCAGTGTCACATGATCCTTCAAGAATCATTCTAATATGCTGATTTGCTGCTCAAGAAAGATTTTTGATTATTATCAGCATAGAAAACGTTTGTGCTGCTTTATTTATTTATTTATTTTGTGACAAGCATGATACATTTATTTCAGGATACTTTGATGCATAGAAAGTTCAAAAGAACAGCATTTATTTGAAATAACAATTTTTAAATGTGTTCTTATTTTTTTTATGTTACCCAAAACTTTTGAATGGTAGTGTGTCATGGTTTCGACAAAAAAAAAAAAATTAATAATAATAATAATAATAAATGTTTTCGTGGTTGCTGAAAATTCAGCTTTGCCATTACAGGAATAAATAACATATACAGCATCCTTGCTGAATAAAAGTATTAATTTCTGATTTAATTATGTAATTTACAGTGCTTTATGGAATGAGTCACTTTTGTAGTTTTTTTTTTAGTTTTTTTTTTACATTTTATAAAAACATTAAATATTCCCGGAACCAAGATATTAAATACCAGTGAAAAAGTGGGTGGATACTATTACATTTCAATATATGTCATTGTGTCAACAATTAAATGTGATGCGGATACTGTTTAATGTCATCTTTCTGAATAGCTTCAGAATTAGATGATATATTGACTTTGATGGGTATCCACTAATGAACCCATTGGATTCATCATTAAAAGTTTAAAAGATTAGAGATGTTGGCTAAGTTTTATGAGATTTTATAGATTCATATGCAGTCCAAGCTCAAATCACTATATGTGAAGGACATTGCAGCAGATTTTTTCCCATCAGGGGATACTCGCCAGCATCTCTGAAACCCAACAGCTGAGTAAAAGCGAGTTTATTCAGGTCCGTCCGTATGTGTCTGTTTTCAAGTGCTCTCACCAGGCCCCAGCGTCACATAATCCAGACGGAGAGCGGAGGTCATCCGACCGTCTGTGAGCCGCTTCGGAGAGCTGTGTGTGTAATCCCGGCAGATGTGTGAATACAGCAGGGAGACCGCGGATGTATAATTTGCGCCTGCTGCTTTCGGAGTGAAGCCGTTCCTTCTGGAGTCCCTTGCACTGATTACTCATTCTCAAGGGCACCTTGGAAATTCGCCTGTGCAGGCCTGAAGAAAAGACTTTGATTTGGTATACCGAGCAGTTTTCCATCACGTAGCGACAGCGGCTCTGAACATACATGACCTTTGCGCTGGCTTGGTTTCTGAAAGGGCTTGTTATTTCCGGTCTCTAAGGGTGTTTTCCAGGCAGGCTCATATGTATATAAATATCAAGTAACCTGCAAGGAGTGTATCATCTTGTAATACATCCTTGTTATGGCATATTTACATGTGGCCCTGAAATTCAGTGTTTTAAAACTGATATTTTAACTAAAGTCTCTCTTTACCTGTTGCATTAACCACAAACAGGCCTAATAACACACTAGTGATACTGATACTGGTTTACTTCTGATAATTATATATATATATTTTTTTTTTTTTGAGAATATTGTGCAAATTTAATTTATTCTCCATGTTGTGCAAGCATTTTGGATGGAAATAAATTATATTGCATCATTTGAATAGCAATTCTAAATGGTTATTTTACTAATCAGAGGATCTTGTTAACTTTCTCTGGCACTTGTGCAGTGACTTAAACCTGGGTTTGACTGTGCATGAAAGAAAAAAATATATATATTTTATATATTAATTGCATTGCATGCACATTAATAAGTAAAGTGATTATTCATGATAATTTTAATTATGTTCATTTTACAGGAGGCTCAGCTTCCATTGCCTCTTCTGTGACTGGCAATGGTAATTTCTTCGCATCTCAAACTGAAATAGGAAGTAAAAGCAAAGTTACATATCATGAATACATTTTATTTTATAAGTGTTAAAGCAGGAAAGTTGTCCCACTTTTTTCCAAAATGACATTACCATTATATACCAAATTCCATACAAATTCCATCACACATGGTCAAAACCACATAGAAGATTGATCAAGATCAGATCTTTATTTCATGACACTAGAATATATGATATTTGAAGAAGTTTTACTTTTCAAGGTAGTGGAAAGTAGGAAGCCGCTGCATATAGGAGCGTCAGAACTGTATGGATGCATGTCACTCATATATGCAAACATGAATGTACAGTGGAAATGACAGCTTTTAATCTTGACTGTGTGTTCTTAGACATTAGACACTTTAATATAAAAATGATTTATTCGCATGTAAAAAGTGCCATATGCATATTTTAATAGGTTTATTAATTAAAAAAAGATGGAGTTACAGTCTTTTTTATGTACATGCAGAAATAAACACACACAACTTTTATTTGAAGGGTGAACACACACGCATACAAATGTAATGCACGCCCTTGTGCTTTGTGCCTCCAAGTAAAATTTAATTGCTTTTTTTTTTCATTCATATCTGCAAGGCTCTTGGACAGGGATGAAGGGTGCCAGAATAAAAAAATAAAAACTGCACAAACATACTCAGTGACGATGTTTTACCAGTAGTCGATTATGCATGGAGTCAGTCATGTGAAAAGAGCGTAACATCAGAATACCAAACACATTGATAAAGCGGGCCCCGAAGGCTTATTGATTAGAGCAGGAGGCCTGTAGTGTAAAATGGGATTTTTAAGAACGCAAGGCTGCATGCCTCCAAAACAAACCGCTGCTGCACGTCACACTGACTGTATTAGAATGGAGTTCCCTAAAGGAGAGAAAGAGATGCAACATGCAAATTTCCTAAAATCTATAGAATAAATAAATAAAGATAAAAAATAGTGATCACATGACTGTGCAGTTTCATACAATGCACAAGATGATGAAGTATGCAGAAATAATTGTGGGTTGTGTTCTGGGGTTATTGAGTTGCATGTTACATAATCTGAAGTAACAGGTCAAATATTGTTACTTTTTTTTTTATTTAAACCCTATTATCAGAGTTAATATTATTTAATGTGCTTAATGTACTGACATATGTAATGCATTACTTTGAAAAGTCACTCAGTATTTTTTAAAAGAAATTAATACTTTTATTCAGCAATTAAGCATTAAATCTATCAAAAGTGACATAAAGACATTTATAGTGTTACAGAATATTTCTGTTTTAAAAAAATGCTGTTCTTCTGAACTTTCTATTTATCAAAGAATCCTGGGGGGGGGAAATGTGCAGTTTTCACAAACTTATTAAGCAGTACAACTGTTTTAAACATTGATAATAATCAGAATTTTTTCTTGAGCAGCAAATCATAGAATGATTTCTGATGGGTCACGTGATACGACTGGAGTAATGATGCTGAAAATTCAGCTTTGCATCACATGAATAAATTACATTTGAAAATATATTCAAATTGAAAACAGTTATTTAACATTATTACTGCTTGTTACTGTATTTTTGACATTTATTTATTTTATTTATTTACATTTATTTTAAAAAGAAATGCAGCCTTGGTGACACTTATTTCAAAAATATTAAAAAAATCTAACCGACCCCAAACTTTTTAATAATAGTGTATTCAGAGTTGGTCTGATATTGTAACTGTAACACAATGTTATTGTAACTGTAACACAAACTCACTCACATTTGCATGTCAGTTCTCTAGCACTACAGACCGGGCCAGAGCCTTTGACCGACAGCCGTCGGGTCAGTGCTGATACCTGATCGATTAGGTGAACAATTGGTGGCTCTTATCTTATCAGTGAAGGCCTAGAGGAGGCGCAGGCATATAGGAGGCTATCGGCTGCTGCTCTCTGCACATTGTCTGAGTCCCGGGCTGATGAGCTCCACGATAACACTTAGGCAGCCTGCTCAAATAAAGTACCTCCCAGGGAATTTCATTCACACAATTCTGCTGAATTCCATCACCTAACTCGCATGTCCGTGATCACTTTTGAACTTAGCCAGGGTTAGAAATGAACACAAAACATTGCATTTTATGTACATATATTCAGTGCAGACACAGTATTGGCCTGTAGCCATATCAGAATTTACGGTCTCTGTAACACAATGTTATTGTAACTGTAACACAAACTCACTCACATTTGCATGTCAGTTCTCTAGCACTACAGACCGGGCCAGAGCCTTTGACCGACAGCCGTCGGGTCAGTGCTGATACCTGATCGATTAGGTGAACAATTGGTGGCTCTTATCTTATCAGTGAAGGCCTAGAGGAGGCGCGGGCATATAGGAGGCTATCGGCTGCTGCTCTCTGCACATTGTCTGAGTCCCGGGCTGATGAGCTCCACGATAACACTTAGGCAGCCTGCTCAAATAAAGTACCTCCCAGGGAATTTCATTCACACAATTCTGCTGAATTCCATCACCTAACTCGCATGTCCGTGATCACTTTTGAACTTAGCCAGGGTTAGAAATTAACGCAAAACATTGCGTTTTATGTACATATATTCAGTGCAGACACAGTATTGGCCTGCAGCCATATCAGAATTTACGGTCTCAGAAGTGAGAGATGATTAATGTGCAATAATGAAGTGATTTTTGATGAAGCACTAAATTAAGCTTGGCAAACTTTGAATTTAACACTCCCAGAAAATACAAAACTATACATGAAAATCTACTTGAAATGAAAATCAATCATAATAGTAGTCTGTAATAATCTAACATAAAAACATTGTAATTTAAAATATATTCTATATAAAAAACTATTATATTATTATAAAACATCATTATATATATATATATATATATATATATATATCACTTTTCACGAACCCAAGGACAATGCATAAACATTTCAATAACCCAGAGTAAACAGATGCGTTTTCAATTGCGTTCTGAAGGTGGTTGAGATACAGTTTCACTGAGATGCTGGGGGAGAGATTTCCAGTATGTACTGTAGGGGTCAAGACACTGAAAGACCATCCATCCAATGAAGGAACATTCACTCTCCGGAAAAAAAAGGAGCATATTAGTACCTTAAAAGTATATATTACTACCTAAAGTATACATATTAGTACCTAAATGGTACATTTTAGTAAGTTTTGTTACAGCCCCAATGACAGCTTTTGTACCTTTTTCAGAGAGTGTTAATAAACTCCAGAAGTCTCCAGAAGGCCTAAGAGTAGAAAGCAGAGAATGAGCATGATTCAGATCAACTAAATATTGTGGTGCAAGACTAAGAAGGGCTTAAAAATGGTCATTATAATTCTTGTACTGAGTGTGATAAGCATCCAGGAGCCAATGTAGGAGTGTGTAGGAGTGTGTGTGTGTGTGTGTGTGTGTGTGTGTGTGTGCGTGCGTGCGTGTGTTAGGAATTAGGAATTACATTATTAATAACTTCAAACATAAGAATATTATGTGTAATGCCCCCTGCATAATAATGCTACATAACAACCTGATACTTTACACTATAGTGAAGAAATTCGAAAGTAACATGAAATGTACATTTTATAGTATTGTTGATGCAAACTGTGACTAGTCAAATGCTAAAGTGTATGTATTACACTGCTCCATCCAGACGCAGATGCAGTGAGTGAGATGTGTGTGTTTGTGTGTTGCAGTTTAATTTTGTGGGCCGGATCTTGGGCCCGCGGGGGCTCACAGCCAAACAGCTGGAGGCAGAGACAGGATGTAAGATCATGGTGAGAGGGAAAGGCTCCATGAGGGACAAAAAGAAGGTAAGATCTACAAACATACACACATGTACAAACATTCCCTAACACATACTTACACACTTATAATAAACACACATGTTCATAGAGATAGAGAGTGTTATTTTTTGTGACATTTTATAATAAGTATACAGTAATAAAGCATTTATAGGGGTGAATTCAGGTAAATGTCTTACCTTCACTTTTTGTCGTTGAGATGACTAGGAAAAAATGTCCTATTTATCCTGAAGTAACCCCAAATTTATTAACAAACTATTGTAGTTATATAGTCATAGTGGTAGCACTTTATCTTACAGTACGTGTACTTCCCTGGTACATACATGGCAAATATCTTGTACCTACAGGCAAATGAGTGGTAACACAAGGTACTTACCTGAAGTGTATGAACATGGTAAATTGAAGAACTGGTAATTCCTGTGTAATGTTTATGTAAAATGGTGCATTTTATTTTACAGTCCTATTTAAAGTATCTTTTTTTTTTGCCACCAATGGCATTTGTGAATGAATTGACAATATTTACAAGCAGTAAATATTTCTCATGTGCCATGAAACATTTATCATTAACATTTTTTATAAAATTATATTATATTATATTATAGTATATACATTTTATAATGTCCTTGTTGCAGTTGTTTACCTGTTTTATTTGATATTATAGAATCACAGTCTTTATTTCTCAGCGCAAACAATAACATGATTTTGTTCCTTTCGTGGCATGGAATATTATATATATGACATTTTCCACTGAGGAAAAAAAAAAAGATGAGTCATGATATTCTGTGAGTAGATTGTCTGAATGTTGTGCATTTTTTTATTTATTTACTTATTTATTTATTGACTACTCTTATGTTTGCGATGGTCAGGCTATCATTCTTACAGTTTAAACAATAACACTGCAGTTCCAGAACATCATGTCAGTTGGTGAGTGTCAATTTTGGACCTTGGAGACACACATAACTCATGCAAGAACAATCATGACAAACTCACAATCACACCAGATGGAGGAATCTGATTGGATGATTTTGTGCACAGTCTTCACACATCCATATGCTTAAACATATTGCTCATTTTTAACATGCACTCAAAATTCACTCAGTCAGCAACTGTGGCTCGTCGTTTGTCCGGATGACAGACGCACCGGCGCTCGCGATCGGACAGAGTTTACATGCGTACAGTTCATTCGAGAGTAAACTAGCCCAGTCCAGCCCTCACTGCCCAACTGAGATCCTTTGCAGGGAATAACAAGCCCTCCCCTCGCTCCTGAGAGCCATGGGCAGATGTTCAAACATTGTCCTTGGCCTCAGATGAGTGGGGGTTGGATCCTGTGGCCCTGCCAGGGCTCCTCTCCCAGTCGAACCCCAGTCAATGGACGGCACGCTGGGCCAACGACGCCGGGGCAGTGGGGGTCACAGGACGGTCTGGAAGCTTGGGGTCATATTCACTGTCCATCATTAACACTTAAGCAAACACACATGTTCACATGAACACAAACATGCAGATTATTATCATTGGGATTATTGGCATTTTGGGAGCAAAGCACAGTACGCCTGCACTGTTAGACAGATGTGCGCGATCACACACACATGCTCACACATGTATCTGATCTGGAGGCACATTTGTGTTTCCATTAGTTGGGCAGGACCCATATTTGGACAAGTGCTGGAAGCGGATAGTTATCCGAGCCCATCCTGGGTGACCGCAAGGAGGATCCAGAGGAAAATAAAACAAGTGCTCTGTGAAAAGCACTGTTGTCATTTCCAACGTTTCCCGCACATCTGGATCGGCTCTGCATCCTGTCAGAGCACAGCTGGTCGTCCGCGTATCGGATCTCAGCTGTGTGCACGTGCGTGCATCGCCGATGGCTCCTTTCTGATAGTACGACCCGTTCTGCATTGACGGGGTCAATTGAAGCTCTTGTGCAAACATTCACATGTGTGTTTAAAGGTTCTGCTGTCTTTGCTCTGCGAGTCTCAAGCTGCTTTGGTAGATAGTGGAAAATATCATGCCTGTGTCTTTTGTTTCTCATGATCTCTTCACCTCCTACCTTGCATCTGTCTTTCACACACACCTTTAGTTAGATATCTAAAGGGGGACATGCCGTGGACATCTGATGTAACACTGTACATTAAGGTCCTATATGTTAACGATGTTTAATGCAATCAAATAAAAATGAACAATACTTTCACAGCATTTATTCATTTTGGTTCTTGTTGATTTCTACACACATAACCATTCAAAAATGTGGAGTCAGTAAGATTTTTTGAAAGAAATTAATACTTTTATTCAGCAAGTATGCTTTAAATGATTAAAAGTGACAGTAAAGACATTTCTGATGTTACAGAATATTACAAAAGATTTCAAAGAATGCTGTTCTTTTGAACTTTCTGTTCATCAAAGAATCCTGAAGAAAAAAGAAAGTATCAGGGTTTCCACAAAAATATGAAGCAGCACAACTGTTTTCAGAATTTATAATAATACATGTTTCTTTAGCAGTAAATCTACATATTAGAATGATTTCTGAAGAAATAAATAAATTGCATTTTTTTTATTGTAATCTGTAATAATATTTTACAACACTGTTATTACTGTATCTTTGATTAAATAAATACAGCCTTGTTGAGCATAATATACTTAATTAAAAATATTAAAATATATATTAAAAATATATATATTAAAAAATCTTACTGACCGCAAACTTTTGAATGGTACTGTATTCTATACATTTCAGGTTGTATAAATTAACATTGGTTAAATTGTTGTTGTAAAATATTGTTGTTCATTGTTAACTTGATAACTAATTCATGTTAATGCATTGGACCTTATTATAAAGTGTTACCAGAATCA
>NW_015662569.1:455319-460174 GCF_001515625.1 Sinocyclocheilus rhinocerous | reverse complement strand
TAACATTGGTTAAATTATCGTTGTAAAATATTGTTGTTCATTGTTAACTTGATAACTAGTTCATGTTAATGCATTGGCCCTTATTATAAAGTGTTACCAGAATCATTTAAATAACTACAGACTGACCCTAGACCCTACTCTTAAGATAACTTCTAGCTGATATATATTTTCTGTCTTGTCTATCAATATAAAGTTTCACTTAAGCTGCACTTATGTATGTATGTGTGAGCATGATTCAGATCAACTAAATATTGTGGTGCAAGACTAAGAAGGGCTTAAAAATGGTCATTATAATTCTTGTACTGAGTGTGATAAGCATCCAGGAGCCAATGTAGGAGTGTGTAGGAGTGTGTGTGTGTGTGTGTGTGTGTGTGTGTGTGTGTGTGAAACATGACACAAAGGACAAGGATGTTTGCCCAAGACAGGAATAATCTAATCAATTACATATAGGTGGAATAAACCAATAAGTAGGTCCAGAATGGAATCTGCATTCTCCACAGAAGCTCTACAGAACACGTCATTCATTGAAAATCTGCAAATCCCTTAAGTGTTAAACTTCAGTGTGTAATATGTCTCACTATTTTTTGTTACAGATGTGATACCTCAACTAAAGCAGCTGGTTAAGTTTCTGAAGGCAAAAGAATCTCTGAGAGCAAAAGTCAATCTCTTGAATTACTCTGTTGAGATTCAAAAGTCATTCATTCTAATTAAACATTTCTATCCAAGCAACATATTAATTGCAAGTATTTCATTAAATTATAGTTCATGTTTTACCAGTGCCCAATTCCTTTTGGAGGGCTCTTAAAAGCGTGAACAATTCTGTTTCATGTCAAAGCTCAGTCTCTAGTGAAGGCTTTGCGACTTTATCCATTCTTTATCCATTTTTGTCATTGAATATATTTCTCCAGGTATAGCAGAGCTGTTTCAACAGCAATTCCACATGCAGTTCATGTCTATTAGTGTCATTATTATTGGCGAGGAGGCGATTTTCTTTCTGACTGCTCCTGTAGTTCATGCACTCACACTTGTTGGTGCAACAGCAGCTTTCAACAGCTTAATCTCATGAGATACCACGAGCGTTTTCCACTGTTAAAACATTGTCACATTGTGGATGGCCTTTAAATATAATTTAGTTAGTCTTTCTCTGTCTCACCTTCACCTTAAGCACAACTTTGATGTAAAGGAAAGAGACAAGTGGCAACAAGAGTGCTGAAATTTCTACCATCACTCAAGACAAGTGTTTCACTGCTGTTAGCATCTATCCAGCACTATTTACTGATGTACTGTACCCATATCGAACATTCAGTACTGTCCTACGGTAAAGCAGATGTGTAAAAACACACACATACACATATTCATAGTTTCCAGATGGGAAGTGTTTCTTAGCAGTTCCTTGTTCATTTTTAAAATGTATTTGACTGTACAGAACAAGAAATGTAAAGATACGGAGGTCCATTTAAAAATCCAAAGTGATAGACATCCTCCATTTATATTTTGATTATGGCTAGTTTTGGTTATGGACACATTTTGTCATGTATATTTTTAAGTTACAAAAATTGTACAAAAAAAATCTACTAAATAATTTACATGTTACTAAATGAATGGTATAAAATTCCGCAAGATAGTATTTTGTGTAAATAAAAAAATAAAACACTAAAAAATAATATCAATCATTTTAAATGCTTGATATTAAATTATACTAAATTAATTGAATTTAGGCATCACAACATTATATTGAACACAATGAAAAATGGATATTCATTTTATTAATAGTATTTTGTGTAAATAAATTAAAAAATGAGACATTACAAACTAAAATCAATCACAATAAATTAAACAAAATGAAAAATTGATATTCATTTTTAGATTTTCTAAAGATTACATTTAACGATATTATTAAATTGTGTTTTTAAAAATTAACTGATGACAACACAACTTTGATGTCATAAATGTGAAAATAAACATTAACAATAATATATGCAATATTAAGACATTTAAATCCCATTTTAATCAATACTGATTAATTTTTAAAAATTGCATCCATAAAAACAAAGCCATGTTCATTCAAAGAAAAAGTAGCGCGCACTAAATAAATTGTAGATCAGCCCAGGGCACATAGGGATTCTTGACGCTGATATACAAAGTTAATATGGCGCGTGTTGTCTTGCTGATGTAGTTGCCGTCATCTTTGTTCTGACTGGGCCTGTCAGAGAGACTCAGCTGCGGTGTTGGGCCCGCTGGCAATTACTGTTATTAGAGCTGTCACAATCACTTCAGATTCATCCTCTCGCAGCATCACTAAACAGACCCACACGTGTATGACAGTATTTTATTTCTAAGTCTCCTTCTCACATTTTGCATACATATTAAAGTGATTGTTCATGCATAACTATTGTAGTAGTTTAAACACAGTGGGCCTCATTCATGAAACATTCGTAAGTATGAGTAAATTTTGAGTAATTTACGCGTAAAACGGACCTTCCCGAAAACTCTCTTCCGGATTCACAAATACTTCATAAAGGTCAGATTTGATAGTTAAATGTGTGTATGTTAATGAATTCCAATCATTCGTAAATAGGGCGCACATGCACGCTCATTCACAATTGGCATATTCCCCGCCTATGAATTACAGTTACGCAAATTACATACGCAAATTACGTATCTAGGAATGGTGTGGAATCCTTTGGACTCAATTCTCAGGTTTAGCAAGTTATATTGCATAAATGCATAAGAGACTAATAGGCTATATGCCTAACAATAAAAGAATAAATTAACGTGTGTCCACCAGAGCGTTTTTAGCCAGCTGACATAATGCCTGGTGCTCTTCTGAAAACGACCAGCTGGTGATGCATTTTTCTGGAGTGACGCGTTGTTTGCTATGATTTGTAATATTCACGGCAGTAACATGTTACAAGTATCTTATTTTGAAGAATATTACTGAATATAAAAACGCAGTAACCAGCAATATTAACTTCTCCATTGTTGTGTTGTACAAGTATAATGGTTGGTCAATGTAGTGTTTGTCCCGCCCCTCCTCCACTGTGATTGGACAGCTGTGTAAAAGGGACAGTGACGAGCTCTTTGTTATACCCAAAGTTAAAGAGTAAAAAACGAAAAAGAGACAGAGCAAATGAACTCGTTAAATATCATTATAATACATAGTGCATAAAAATGCAGTGTCATCAGTTTGTCTAAGAATACAGAATGTTTGAATGTTTTATGCAGCATTTACACGTGGTAGGGAGCAGGTGTAAATTTCTTTCATACCAACTAACATTTCCAAAATACGAACATTTTCATGAATCCGAAAGTTTACGTCAGAACGACTTTCCGAATGATTTACACATATTCATACACAGTTATATTCAGTGCTTTGAGTTACCAGTGGATTTATGTAAAATTTAAAGGGGTCATATTATAAGCAATCACATTTTTCTTGATCTGTTGTGACAAAAGAGTTCATTGCACTATGAAAACAGATTTCATAACTCAAAACGTCCCCCCGATCTAAAAAAGAAAATTTTTTTTAAGGTTCCTGATAATTTTAGTCTGATCATTTCAGTTTGAATGGCGCATTTTCAAATGTACAGCATTCACTCTCAGAAAAAAAGGTACAAAAGTTTACTTTTGTACTAATATGTACACTTTAGGTACCAATATGGATCCTTTAGGTACAAAGGTGTACCTCTTGAAAAGGTAAAAAAATATATATATAATACAGGGTGAATTCTTATAAATTGGGACACTTGTATAAGTGTTAAAGGGACTGTAAATTTTAAGTTATATAAAAGTTACATTTAAATTTATCACATTCATTATGTGGTATCAAATAAACTAGCTTTCTTTCAAATGTGTTGGATTACATCTACAGGTTATACAGTATACGCTGCAGTATACCGATCAATAACAGTTACATTCTTGTGTAAATCATACTGCAATGAAAAATACTTTGACACATTGCTTTTGTCCCTACTTCCATATCCGTCATCAGTCAAACATGTCAGACATGTGATAACATACAAAGATAAGCAAGGCTTTATGGACTTCTCAGAAATTAGGATTCACAGATAAACAGAAACGCAAGCGAATACTGGCGTGAAAATACATTTGTCAGCTGAAATGTTGGTTTATATGTTTGTCTGGAAAAAAATCTGATGAAATATCTCTAACAAATGATGTGAACCTTTTTTCCTTTGTTCTTTAAAATCCTCTAACAAGATGCTTTGGTGTAATTTCGCCTTTACACAACCACCAAATCATCTGGATTTGAGGGCAAAGCCCTGTGTCGTTCTCCTAAATCTTTCCCGAGAGAGAGAGCCAGACTGGTGTTTGGTATTCTGCTGCTTTGTGGAGTTTTTCATAAGATTTGAAATGTATACATTGTACACACAAGATAATGAATTTAGATGCGTCTGTCCTGCAGTAATAATCCTTGGAGTTTTTTCAGTCATCAACACGGTTGACCCGAATCATTACATCATCAAAACATGAACCTGCTCTGACTATGTTTACATGCACATTAAATATCAGAATTTGTTCATATTCTTGTTATGTTAACGTTAAGTGTTAAAGGGGTCATATGATGCGATTTCATTTTTTCCTTTCTCTTTAGAGTGTTACAAGCTCTTGGTGCATAAAGAAGATCTGTAAAGTTGCAAAGACTAAAGTCTCAAATCCAAAGAGATATTCTTTATAAAAGTTAAGAGTTAGCCACACCTACCTAAAACGGCTACTTTGTTTGGTCTTCCAAAAGAGGACGATATCTGCTTCGTCATGCCTGGAGCTGATCCGTGCTGGTCGCTGAGGAAATACATCAACTTCATGCTGTGGATCGCCGGATCGGCTTTCACCGTGG
>NW_015662569.1:432832-455094 GCF_001515625.1 Sinocyclocheilus rhinocerous | reverse complement strand
GTTTTGTAAAAATCGACGCGTTTCAAAAAGGCGGGGCATAGAGGAGAAACAATAATGTACAGTATGTGGAAAATAATGTGTTTTTTTAACTTTAAACCACATAAACACATTTCATTACACCAAATACACAAAATAATGTTCTTTTTAGCAGCATCATATGACCCCTTTAACTTGACTTTCATAATCCAATTATACAAATATTCTGGTTTTTAGAAATCTGAATAAGAGCTGTCATATACTAGTATTAATCTGAATTATTTGTCATCTAAACACGAAAGTAATGCTAATTGCTACAAGATGTTTGTGAAAAAGTTATAGAAGAAACATTTTTGGAGCTTTTTACAAACATTAAAGCTAAATTGTTTTGCAATTGCATCTGCAATTGGTCAGAAAAACCGATAACACACCATTGGTTGAGCTAGCGTTGCTACAGTATGTCAGACAAAACAAAGCAATGTTATGATGAGTCACAGTGTTACACTTTTTATGAAAATCAAACTGAAAATGGTTTACTTATAGCTGTCTCTACGCATTAAGCTGGAATACGAGGATGTTTAACATTTTGTTTTAGCATTAAAATGACACATTTCAGCCTTTAAAGAAAACAACATAAATCAATATACAGACAGCTGAAAGCACTGCAAGAGTCTTATGACCTACATTTTACAATTCATTGCATTTTTGTGTGCTGTTGTCAAAGACATGAATGAGAATTAATGAGTTGATTAAATTACTGTGAACTACTGTGATGTAAATCACTGTACTACTAAAACTGAATTGAAATAAGTCACAAGAGTAAGCAAACAGATGGAAAGAACATATAATGCGACCATACGCCTATATGTTTGGCATTATATGTTCTTTCCAGCTGTTTGCTTGCTCTTGTGACTAATGCATGTTGCTTCATGCATGCTGATTGTGTTTGTTTGATATGTTTGTTTGTAATGATCACATGCATACTTGAATATTCCAAAACAGCTTTTTCGGAATAAAGGTATAGTCATTTATACTGTTATTTGGTGGAATTTTGTGGGTAAAATCCAGTCATTGGATTTCAGTTAAGTAGGATTCCACATTATTGGGATTGTCATGTGAGTTTGAAAGATTTCCCATGGAGATTTTTCATTGGTTTTCAAGTGGGTCACACAAATTCACCACTTTGTCCAACAGAAAGCTGCTTGGTTTAAAATTGACTTTTGTTTGAGCTGTGCTTCATACATTGCCAAACCACAAAATTGTGTTAAATTGACCTCACCTTAAAAGGGATAGTTCACCCAAAAAAAATAAATTCTTGATGCCGGTTGCTATTCACTGCCATTATATGAACAAGTTCAAGTGAGGCATTCCTTTAAATTTCTCCTTATGTGGTCTGAAAAAGAAAGAAGGGCATACAGCATTAGAACAACACAAGGGTGAGTAAATGATGACTTAATTTTCACCCCTTTTTTTCTATCCCTTTAAAGGCTGAACCAGAATATAGACCTTAATCTGAAAATGTTGTGTATGTAAACATGGTCACTGTGGTGAAATATATTGGTGAGCATGTTGAAGAACAAGCTCTTGTCTCATTACACTCCCCCCTGCGTGTGCCTTCGTCCTCTCCCGGTCGAGTCGTGATATTAGTTCCCAGAGCTTTCCAATGTGGAGTCGGCGCTCCTTCAGAGCAGCATTATTGCCTCGGTAAGGATTGCAAAAGAGCAGGACAATGGATTTATGGACATTGATTGCGCTACTGCTCGGCTACCACACGGGCAGCTCAGAGACGTGCACGAGGGGAAAGAGGTGTAAACAAAGGCCTAGTGGAGGGCCCCACAGTTGGACATATTTCCTGCGTTGACCGTTGAAGGCGCGTCACCTTGACTACCAGCCTGTCACCGGCCGCCCTGCAGGGCCGCGGAAGGAACAGCCGCGTCCTGATGCGAGACAACCTGCCTGGACCGCGGGAAAAACAAATGTCTTAGCTGTATATTACCCTCAGACAGTCTGACACATACACGCATATACACGCCACCTCTACTCCGGTCCCTCCTGGCTGTCTCTGGACGGCTTTTTTTTTTTTTGTCTTATTGACAGCGTGGCTGTGGTTGGGTTGCTGCGCTGTGACAGTCAGCCTCAGAAGATCAATTTTTAGCACTTGTCACAACCAAGGAAAGCCAAGTAAATCAGCCAAGCGAAACCAAAGGGGCGAACAGAGAGAAAAGGGAAGTGACCTCATAACACCCGGGCACCACCATCCTGAATGATAAATCATATTGAGTGTGTTTGGCGATATGCAATGCTGTTTCCACCCTTCCTCGCTTTACACCGAAAGGGGCAACAATGGATCCTTAATGAAAATCAGCAGGCAGAGCGCGGGAACACAGACGCCAACGCTGATTGCCATCAATTTCCCATTTGCAGTCACGGGGAGAAAAAACGAAAAGTGTTTGCATATCTGATTAATGCATAAATCAGATCTTGATTTTTCATTTGGAAATCCTTCAGGAAGACGAGAAAAACAGCAAAACAAGCCAAATGCAGACAAACAAAAGCGGTGGTGTAGGCGAAGTATAACAAGCCCCTTCAACTTAATGTGCTCTGGGTTTCTATCAATTAAGCTGTTTGCCCTCAGCAATCTACAGAGCATTTTAATCCAAAGTTTTCATGGTTTCCTGTCATATAATTTAGTTTTTAAAGCCCCTATATTTCCGTTTCACTAGCTGCACCAAACAGAACTGCAAAAATAACTTGATTTTAATATTTTCTGAAGAAAATGTGAGTGGTATTTGCCTATGCAAATTTGCCACCACAATGCTTTGGAGTTTCCAAAGCATTATTATGCAGTTGCTGGGGTGTTCGTTTTCTTGGTGATCTCTTACTGGCCTTACTAATGTTTCCAAACAGGTTTCACAAACGCTTCTGCTGCTCCCCGTCTGCCATTGGTCTGACAGAACAGATAGCCACGCCCCAAACTCACTCCATTGGTTGAGCTGCTGTTGCTGTGTGCTTCTAGTCTAGATTCTTAAACAAACAGAGCAATGTTTTGAAACCGCCTCACAATGTTTACATTTCTCAACATAGGAATGGCTTACTTATAGTTGACTCTGTATATTAATCTGAGTTAAAAGCATATTTAAAAAAAAATTATATCAGCTTTGAGTGCTGCTTAGCTCTGACTCACTTCAGCAGTGATCTAGTTTTGATTTGTTGCTCATGCTATTGTTGCTTCTCTCCGCTAGCTGTGAAGCTTTTGTCACTGCCTGCCTTGAGACTGTATGAATTTTACGAGGTCTCTTTTATAGAGCTGTGTCTCACAGTATGACATATACACGGCATCCTGACTTCTGCTTTAGTAGCACACAGCAGATCAAAGAAACAGCTTCTCCGTTTTATTTTTACTTTTACATCCTCTCTGTTGTAGTCTGTGTTTTTATTAGATTTGCAGTTGCACTTGGGTATTATATAAGTATCAAACCCCACAGAAAGAGTGGGAGCTAAGACAAGTCCCAACATCTTGCTTGAACCTCATATCAAACACATCATATCATATTTCTGGTGAACTCTGTTAAAACATGTACATTGTAGCCAAAAGGTCAAGGTTTGTGTCCCAAACGATGCACTATACTATGCACTCCTACTATGCACTGCTGTCTATTGTATGAATTTTATTTTAAGGTTATTTTGTCATCCAACATCGGAGTCCTTCCTCCTCCGGTACATAAGGAAAGCTGAGACAGCTGAGTGCATGAAGTGTCTATATTATTTAGACCCGTTCTTTGCTTTTTTTTATAGACATCCTTGATTGTAGCAGTCAACATTTTGTATAGCAGTAGTGCATCTAAAACATTTCTCTCTCTGTGCAGGAGGAACAAAACCGAGGTAAACCCAACTGGGAGCATCTGAATGAAGACCTCCATGTGCTCATCACGGTGGAGGACGCCCAGAACCGGGCTGAGATCAAGCTCAAGCGTGCAGTGGAGGAGGTTAACAAGCTACTCGTGCCTGCGGTGAGTGCCACTGCTCACCTGCTTACACGCTTCCTTTCTCCTCATTCTAGTTGCAAAACTCTCTTGAATATAATGCATCATGCTTATTTAGGCTTTCTGATGTTATATGTGTCAAAATGACAGGAGATGGGCTTTTGAAGTTATATGCCATGGGCTTTGTTGAGTTTTGAAATCATTTCCACAATAAATTGGCCCCTTCAAACATCAGTACAGGTTCTGTTCACAGGCTGTTTGTGTGTAAGCAGTTTTATAATGTGTCTCACTGCAATGTTTAAATACTCACATAATTTGCAGCTTTTCCTTCACTTTATCATATTCAACTCAAGTGCAAATATAGTATACAGTAATCATCAGCACTTGCCCTTTAGAAACCCAAATATCACTGATTGCTTTGTGACAATTTACTGGACACCAAAACAGAAATGTTCCAGACAGCTTCAATCAGTAAATAAAGCAGTTTTAATTCACATTATTCGTATTTGTAACAGGACAGATTATGACATCATGCAAAGAGTATTCAGATTTCTGGGTCCATCAGACAAGCTGTTTGTGAATAAGCATAATATAGCACATTAATGTTTGTTGTTTTTACTTATTATAAAGTGATTCCTAACTTGATACAGTATTTGTAGTATTTGGATTTGTTGGTCATGTAACAGGTTACACACTCTTAAATATATACCAAAACTGCTTAAACAGACATTTCTCTAAATATGGAGAAAATAGTCCAAATTTGGTATTTTGTTTAGCTTTACATCTGCTGGTTTTGATTGCTCAAGTTACTTAAACATTTGCTTGATTTCATTGACATGATTTCATAAAGATGCAGTATGTGCCACGGTGAAAGAGATACTGGATCTCATTAGATAATGTGTTCTTATATTAGTAATAGTATTAGTAACATTTGTGTATTAGTAATGTTCTTTTATTAGTAACAGTCACAGCACATTAGGACGTGTGTATCTATGATTGCATGCGGCCCTTAAAACATTTTCCTGTTTCGTTTCCTTTCCTTTTGGTGTCACTTGATGAGTGGGAAGTGAAACATTCTCCAAACACTCTCCTGACAAATAAGAAGTGCTGTGCAGGTCCGGTGTGGTTGAGTAATCAGTCACTCGAAACATTCTCTAAGCTTACCGTTGCATCATTGCCATTTAACTTTGAATGAAAGGGTTGGAAGAACAGGGTCAAGTCAGCCTGTATGGTCGTAAATTATTGTTTTGCTTATCCTATTTATGTACAATAAAGTTTTTTTTAATAAAGCATTTTTTAATAAAGTTAAATTTTTTAACTAAAATGTTATTGCAACTATGTAGCCAATGAATGGATGAAAATGCATATTGTTCAATTAAAGTGTAGAGCATTGCATGAAATGTATTCTTATATTAGTAGTAGTATTAGTACATTTGTGTATTAGTAATGCTCTTGTATTAGTAACAGTCACAGCACATTAGAACGTGTGTGTCTATGATTGCATGCGGCCCTTAAAACATTTTCCTGTTTCGTTTCCTTTCCTTTTGGTGTCACTTGATGAGTGGGAAGTGAAACATTCTCCAAACACTCTCCTGACAAATAAGAAGTGCTGTGCAGGTCCGGTGTGGTTGAGTAATCAGTCACTCGAAACATTCTCTAAGCTTACCGTTCCATCATTGCCATTTAACTTTGAATGAAAGGGTTGGAAGAACAGGGTCAAGTCAGCCTGTATGGTCGTAAATTAAAGTATTTTAAGTGCTAGAAATGTCAGTGAGGCAGTTGGAATATAAACGAATACACACTACTGTAGCACTGTTTAGCTAAGCAGCGTTTTAAGGCATCATAGATGTACTTCCAACCAAAAACTGTTCCAAACAGTATGCAGCTAAAGTATGAAAGTCAAGAGAAATTTTGATTGTAAATAATGTATTCTATTCAGTGCTTAAAAGGGTATTAGTACATTTGTGTATTAGTAATGCTCTTGTATTAGTAACAGTCACAGCACATTAGAACGTGTGTGTCTATGATTGCATGCGGCCCTTAAAACATTTTCCTGTTTCGTTTCCTTTCCTTTTGGTGTCACTTGATGAGTGGGAAGTGAAACATTCTCCAAACACTCTCCTGACAAATAAGAAGTGCTGTGCAGGTCCGGTGTGGTTGAGTAATCAGTCACTCGCAACATTCTCTAAGCTTACCGTTGCATCATTGCCATTTAACTTTGAATGAAAGGGTTGGAAGAACAGGGTCAAGTCAGCCTGTATGGTCGTAAATTAAAGTATTTTAAGTGCTAGAAATGCCAGTGAGGCAGTTGGAATATAAAAGAATACACACTACTGTAGCTCTGTTTAGCTAAGCAGCGTTTTAAGGCATCATAGATGTACTTCCAACCAAAAACTGTTCCAAACAGTATGCAGCTAAAGTATGAAAGTCAAGAGAAATTTTGATTGTAAATAATGTATTCTATTCAGTGCTTAAAAGGAGTGTTGGTCTAATTAAACTGTACTACTTTTGTTATTATTAATCTACTTTTAAAGGGTTGCCAACTTCAGAAAAGACAAATAAGGGACAATTGTGACTCTTTATAGGAAAATAAGGGACAGAAAAAGGGATGCTCAAAATATTTGTACCACATAGTGTGTCATTTCCGTGTCTGCAGTTAAGTATTTGTATAAAAGTTCCCCAGTAATAATCACAATTGTTTTGCTTATCCTATTTATGTACAATAAAGTTTTTTTTAATAAAGCATTTTTTAATAAAGTTAAATTTTTTAACTAAAATGTTATTGCAACTATGTAGCCAATGAATGGATGAAAATGCATATTGTTCAATTAAAGTGTAGAGCATTGCATGTCAATCACTCATGAACCGTTCCACGATGGTTAGGATGCTGTCTTAGAAGGTATCTGCATATAGACAGTATACTGTGAGGGCAGTTGAGCACTCTGGAGTTTTGTTTAATGTACCTGAGATGGATAGATAATAATACACAGCAAATGTTGAGCTTATAGATTCCAGAAGCAACATTCTATTGTTCTCTAACGCTAGTGTTTTAGGATTTATGAGGTCACATGGCCTTAAAAGTCAAGTCATGTGATGAGAAAGTGCATTGAGGTCACAACCTTTAGTTTAAACAGTACGAACTGTTGTAGACTGATTCCAAAGCTCTGAGAGTCTACTAATGACTACTGCATGACCAGTGAGTCCTACCTCAATTATTGGTTATTGCAACTATGTAGCCAATGAATGGATGAAAATGCATATTGTTCAATTAAAGTGTAGAGCATTGCATGTCAATCACTCATGAACCGTTCCACGATGGTTAGGATGCTGTCTTAGAACGTATCTGCATATAGACAGTATACTGTAGAGCATTCTGGAGTTTTGTTTAATGTACCTGAGATGGATAGATAATAATACACAGCAAATGTTGAGCTTATAGATTCCAGAAGCAACATTCTATTGTTCTCTAACGCTAGTGTTTTAGGATTTATGAGGTCACATGGCCTTAAAAGTCAAGTCATGTGATGAGAAAGTGCATTGAGGTCACAACTCTGGTCATCTCAAAGCTGTCAGCTCATGGGGACCCTGATTTGAGTCTGACTTGATTCAAATCCCTATCCTATTCCCCCTATCTCACTTCTACTTTCCTGTCTCTAAAAAAAAGGCAAAAAATTTATAAATAAATAAAGTATAAAAAGCTTGGAATGACATGAGAGTAAGAAAATGACCTTTTTAATTTTAGGTGATTTATTATTTAATGTTTTCCTAAACCATGGAAGTTCTGTGTTATCCAAATGCTCTGAAATGTGAAACGATAATAATATTTATTTTCATAGATTTAGTTGTTTGAAGTGATAGATTCACACTTTGCATGTTGTGGTAGCCCAGGAGGATATGAGCTCATAGCCAAAGCATTGAGAATTTGTTCCCAAGGTCCTGGGGAGTAACACTGAGATAACCATTGATTATGATTGTGTCTTTGAACAGAGAACTTAACATCATCTTGCTTGACATGGGCCGGTCTGTATATTTGATCAGTTGCAAATGGCCAGGTCATACTTTTATATCCAGGAAGGAAGTCCTATGTATCTGCATGAGAGGGGGACAATCTTTAATGGTAGCACGTGCAAATTGCATGTTCCTAAAAACATGTTGTACTCAAACTAAAGTTCTTAACCTCCTACATGTCACAGATGATTCATATTCCTGGAAAAAAAACAGACGTCTCGTGTCACTTCACTGTGAGTATTTTCAGGTATGCTAAGCAGAACTATGACACGACTTCAGCACCAAATTACATGCACACCCCGGAGAAAGCTAATTTCAGAAAGCATATTAAGGCCTTTATTTAGAACATAAGCCGGTAGGCAGCATCTAATCCTGTGGTGAGGTGAAGCGCTTACCGCTATCTGTTAGCTCTCAACATTCTCTAACTCTGTTTCCCCCACCCTTATTATAAATTATATTACTTTTCTTAGATACAATGGGTGGAAGAATCGTGCAGACTTACACTTAAGGAAGAACCCAAACTATATCTGGGGAGCAGAATATCATAGAGACTTCAGGGCAGACTTGGCCAGTAAGCAACCACCTAGAAACCAACCAGAACACCCGAGCAACTACCTAGAACTCTGGAAACCACCCACAACACCCTTGCATAATTTTTTTTCTTGTTATAAGAAAATGTAAACATCTAGTCATTGGATTTTTTGGATCTTTTTCCTTGATTTCTTTCTACTTCACACATATCCACATGCCAATGTTTTGAGATTCTCAAACTCTTCTTGCCTAATTCACCCGCTGGCACACGTGCTCATGACGGGATTTTGAGCCCTGCAGATTGCGAGCAACTGCTGGGAGAAGCGTTTAAGAGGCGAAATCTAGGCGGGGTATGCACACGATGTGTTTGGGGATTCCTGTGACGTGCTCAGCGAATGTTAGTCACACATAACTGAATCTCTGCCTGCAAGATTGCACATGGACACCCTCACATCTTTGTAAGAATGCTTGAGTGGATGTAGAAGCAAAGGTGCATTATGGTTGAGCAGAGCCAATGTTGCTGTTTGTGACGCCTTTTTTTTTTTTTTAGAAAGGCAGGAGAATGAAGGGCCCAGTGGTTTGTGGGAGGTTCCATCTGTTCCCTTCATGGCACAATAGGCTCCCTCTTGCATGACATGTTTTTCTGCCTCTCGCTGTTTCTCAGAGTGCTCAGCACTAGCAAAAGAGAGAGAGGTTGAATAGAGCCTATGTCTCTCATTGCAGAAATTTGTGTGTGTGATGCCAGTGAATCTCTAAATAAGACATGTTGTGTTCATTTGTGTGCACGCACATTCGGATCTCAAGAAATTACTGCACATTTTTGCATATCTTTGTCCCTTTCTCCAGGTGCACATGCTGCCTCCTTTTGTCCAAAGGTCTCCTTTCCATCAGTAATGTGACTTTGTATATGTCGACGGGTGTAACTCTGTGTGTGGCTACGGTGTACGTGTGAACGGCAGGGCTGCTCTGTGGTCACATGATTGAGTAGTCATCCATGTCTTTGAGGCTGAGAGAGCATCAAAAGGCTCTTTGTTTACAACTGGAGTGTGGAAATCCTGAGCGGGCTCTTTGGCCCTACAGGGTTGGATAATGCTCCCAGTGGGGCTCATTCCCCTTCCCCTCCTCTGAGAGAGTCCAGCATATTTTCTCTCCCTCTCATTCTGTTCTGTTATCGCTCTGTGTGTCCCTCCCTCAGTCTCTCATGATGTTATTGAGTAACACTTTGTTTTGGAGCTAGTGTTGGTACAGTTCGGTTGCACAGGGAATAAAGGCTAGTTAGGGTTCACAGGGCAGAGAGTGCATTACCGTGGCAACTGTTTGAGAGGGCCCGTCCTCAAAGGAGCGCACCGGGTCATGTGACTGTACTACAGAGGGGCTTAAATCATCCGCCCACCACCCCCTGCTTTCAGATTTTCAGCTACTTTAAAGAACAAGCTCACTCATTCATAGGACAAGATGCAATCTGCAGACTTTTTCGCATCTCTTGCATTGATTTTGGGGGAAGTATGTGGAATTCTACTGAATGGATTTAAATGGGTTTAAATGTTGTTTACACTAACACAACAAATGCCATGAGTTTCAAACGGAACTGATGAACAGGGGTTTTGTTCTTTAAGTGTATGAACCTGTTTGGTGAGACTAGTGGCTCTGAAATTACACATTTCACCTTTACTAAATGAACAGAGAGGGACAGATATTTGTACCATTTTATGAATGACAGACGTCTCTGTAAATTCCACAGCAAATTTTCTTTAGCGTTCTGAGGGCCCACATTCTGTGTGGGCCTGCTTATTTATACTCGTCACCTTGTTCTACTCTTTGCTACCTCTCTCTATCCCTTTTCAGGAATGACAGAGTAATCCCTGAGTAAATAGAGGGATAGTGTGAAGATGCAGACTCCAGGGCCGTTCAGAAATCTATCCAGCTTCTCTGCTCCGTCGAGCTCCAATAGAACAGCTGCCTCCCCCGGGCACCACGGAAACGAAATGTCACGAACGAAATAAAGGCTCCCGTTCCGAGCATGTGCCTTCTGTCAGTAAACGCCACTTTCCCCAACGCTACACTTAGTCTTTAATGCACTGCTTGACTTTGCCAACGCTGGGTGGCCTTTTCTTCCGAGAAAACGCCAAGATCACTTGTGTGTTGTCATCTCTGAAACCTTTTCTTTTTAGTCTCTGACTTCCCTGCACTGCTGCAAGGGTAAAGAATGAATATGATACACTGTGATTGTTGATTGTGAAAGGGTATGTGAAAGATTGACCTTTATAATTCTATGGGTTGATTCTTGGAATTTCCTTCAGGCCAGTGCCAAAAGAGAGGTCTACATAACATTATTATGAAAAGAACCCTTCCTTTTTGTTTTAATACCCAATCCTGTTCCTGGAGATCTGCCTACCTGCAGAGTTCAGATCGAACCCTGATCAAACACATGCACCTGTCTGTAATTATCAAGTGCTTCTGAGGTTCTTAATGAGCTGATTCAGTTGTGTTTGATCAGGAAGGTAGAACTCCAGGAACAGGATTGGGCACCCCTGTTTTAATATAATTTTAGTTGTCTCTTCTCAAGAGTTTCATAAGAGATCTCAACAATGTCTCAAGACACTCAAGTATTTCTCGTCAAATTCACCTATAGCCCAAATTGTCTCGTCAGGCTGGCCACATTCATTTTATAGCTCTGTACTGTGTCAACAACAAATGCCTCATTTGTGTCTTTTTCATTTCTCCTAAGGAATGAGACTGGGGTATAAGCTGGAGACTTTTAACAATTGCTCTCAATCTCATTGCTTTCTAGGAGAATATTAAAGGCGTCTCATTTGTGATTTTTCTTTCCCATGGATTGTCACTCCATGTCCCTTCTCAAGTAGTTCAGGTTGGTTCATTACTCCGGTAGTATACCAGATCATTAGCTTGTGGTTCTGTTTGGGCTTAACAATGCTCTTCATTCAGACGAGAAGATAGTCCCTCTCATGCCGATGTTTAGAATTCGCATGCAGCCTGAAGATGAATAATACAGGAACGCATGCATTTTTAAAGGGCAAAATTACTCAAATCTTTTCAGACAGTCTGGGACAGACGCAGATGCTCTGTGGGAGCTGCTCTGCTGGAGGATGAGAAAATTCTGTGATGTCGAGGAGCACTTTTACTCACTCTCTCTCTCTTTCTCACACCTTTTCTAATTCCCCCGTCATGTTTTTGACTTTGTGACCAGCCTTTTTGTTGCAGTCCTCATTTTTTGCATGTTGTGAGAGATCAAAGCATCCTTTTCTATGAACAGAGATAAGAGGACTGTATTGTTATGGAGAGATGGCTAGTTGCAGGGTTACCGGGTAAGAATGTGTGTTTTGGAGAAGGAAAGAAAGTGTGTGTACTTCTGCTAAACAATCAAAGTTTCACAATGATAAAGTGAGTCTTGGTGAGCTCTCTTTCTCTCTCTCTTTCTCAGTCTCTGTGTGCTGTCTCCTCAGTTCAAAGCTAGTTTGATGTATGAGACTTCCTCCTCCTCCTAATTGCACCTCCTTAATTCCAATGAGGAGGATGCCTACGCTTTGACAGCTAATCACTGACACGGCCCGCTTTACTCGGCAGTTGGGTGTACTTGTCTGGAAACTTCATGTCTTTTTCAACTGTGTGTGTGTGTGTGTGTGTGTTTAGACACATGTGCATGCATGTGCACTTGCATTGTTTGCGCTAGAATCGCAGTCTCTTGCTGTGCTAAACTGGCAGACGCAACAGCTGGCAGGACACTGTAACGTTTCAGGCATCTGTTCTAATGTACTCAGGTAATATCAGGCTTGCCATTAAGGCTACTTGAGTGGTTTGTTTTCTCTGATAAGTGTGCAATAAAAAGATTTCAATATGGTCTGAAATATTTCTCATCAGATTGTTCCAAGACCAAATTATCTCAGCTATGCCACTTATGTTAATGCAATATGAAATCTAAATTGACCCTATTTATTTCCTTTATGAAAATCATTGGTATGTGTAATTTCTAATGTAAACATCTGTCTTATATCTTTTAGCAAAGCAACTTAAAACAAATCGCTCTTATTTTTCAACCCCTCCTCTCCAACCATCTGTCCCCACTGTGGTATTATGCATCCACTTTTCACAATCCAAATAATTTCTGATAAATCAAATTGAATGTCCTGTTTTCCCTGGAAATACATCAGATTAAGTAAAATTTTGTAGCAAATAGCATTTCATGTTGACTTTAATTTAGTTTTACATGACAGGTTCAACCCTCTCGTTGACCCTCAGAATTAAACTGATCATTTTTGCTACTGTAAGGTCATTGTGCCACTAGTTGCTAGTAGGCATTTGTAAGCTGTTGGACATTTAGATGTATATGTTCTGTGAACAGGGACTCATTAATGTACTTATAGTTGAGACCTCATTAATATGATGGTTTCTGAACAACTTATTTTTACAGCTTAATTTCAGTAAAGGGTATAATGGAATTAGGAAGCAGTTCTACATTTTCAACATTACAGTATGTTTGCATAGTACTTTGAACTCTTTTATTTAGTTTTCAAGGAAAATCCAGTTCTCCTAGATAGTCTCCTTTAAATGTAACTTTGCCTTTCACTCTCCTTCACAGTACAGTAAATGTCAGAAATGCTTAGCTTGATTAAATGTGTTCATGTTTGTTTTTCCAAGCAAGACAGACTGATTAAAATGACAAATTATGAATACAAGTTTTAAATATCAGGGTTATTATTACACTTGATTGAGAAGCGTGTTATGTTACCTGTCGTCTAGTACATATATTACACTTTCAAATCATGCAGACAGGACTGAAATGAATTAACATACTGGTTTGTCTTCATTTACTATCGAACTAGCTGCACATCTGTGTGTGAACTCTGTTGTTTAATACTCCTAATACATCTTGTCTGCTTAGTGTGTTACTGTTGTTTATGGGCCACAGTACAGATGAGGATTTTATTCGACAGAGCCTGCATTTGTATGCGCCCAGATGCGGGCACATACACAGAGTTTTGGCACCAGGGACACTTGCACTACTTCCTTCTCTCAAAGCCAATTAACATGACACCTCATGTGCATGAAACTGTCTAAGACCGTAAGCTTCGCGTTCTCCCACAGGTTTGAGGCTGAATTGAAGCATGTTCACATACTGTCTCTCCAAACGCACAATGTACATACACAAGTCTATCTCTCTCAATCTCTCGCTCTCTCTGGCCATTGTGACCCTGAGTATTTTCCCTTACATCCAGGAAAGGCTACTTCCCTGCCTCTTACCGAAATAAACTGTCTTCTAATTTGAACCTGTGGGTGTTCTGACAAAGAATAGAGCTCATGATCTTTGCTCACATTTATGTGCCTAAATTTACCTTGCAGTTTTAGTGGAGGCTGCAAATTTCAATTAAGCATAACTGATGTATTCACAGTCTGATTTGGCCCTAAAAAGACTACCATAGTATTACCATTGTTTTTTTTATGTGTACTATGGTAGAACCGTATTTTTTTTATTCTGAGAAAAAGAACTTTGGAAGTGCCATCAAATAGTAATACCTTGCCTATACTTTAATGTATAACATATTGAGATTCATAAACCATTGTTTTTTTTATGTGTACTATGGTAGAACCGTATTTTTTTATTCTGAGAAAAAGAACTTTGGAAGTGCCATCAAATAGTAATACCTTGCCTATACTTTAATGTATAGCATATTGAGATTCATAAACCTTGGTATTTACATGGTTCTTACTGAAATACCATGGTAAATGTCCAAAAAAACTTAAAATAAAATATTGTAATGGTAGTACATAATAACATAGTATCTATGGTACTTGTATATATATATGTACCATGATATTCTTGGAAGTACCTTGTAGTACTATGTGAATACCATAGTACATAAATTTAGTAAGTACCATGTATTTTGATATATTACCATGGTAATGCATTGTGTTTCCCATTGGGCTTAGTAGTACAGTGATGGTATCACATGGTAATGCTCTGGTACTTTAAAATATACCATGGCATTAACATGGTACATGTTCAAAATACTGAGGTACTACCATCAGAGCATGTCCAAAAAAACCTTGGTAGTACAGTGGTATTTTTGGTTCCTAGAAAGTACCATAGTTTTGTTTTGTTTTTGTTTTTGTAGAGATGTACCATGATAATTCTGGGGGTATATATAAATATAGTAACCATTCAGTACCATAGTTCCTCCACAGTACTTTTTTGTCCAAGGGAATGGACAGTCTCATGTGCTTCCGTCCGTTTGTGTCAATATATATGATGTTCTTAATTAATTTTCTCTCTCAATTAACAAGTGCTCATCATATTACGCAAAGCCAATTACAAGAGGTACGGCAAGTAGGCTCAACATAAATATTGGATTAAGCTGTAATTATTCTCATAAAGCAGTTTTAATCTTCACAATGCCTGTATCTGTGTGTGTGTGTGTGTGTGTGCGCGTAAGCATGTGAAAGAAAGCAGGAAATATGTGTTATTTCTCAATAAGCATAGCTCTGGTTGTCTTTATGTCTCTGTGGGGAGGATTCATCATATGAGCAGCTGTGAAACAATCAAACTCACAGCTGATTTTTAGTTTATGCTTGACGCCAGGCAGTATTATTGCACTAAAAGTCAAACTATCCTGACCAGCCCATCTCCGCAATATTGATTCAACCAATAGCATGAGATGGGGGCGGGGCTATCTGTTTAACTGACCAATGGAAGGCAGGGGGAGTGTTCACAAAATCTCAACTTATTTAGTGTGAACATGCCGATGTAGGTTTAAAGATCAAAGTAAAGTTTTAAAGTTTCAAGATCAGAGAAAAACGTATTATTTATTTCAGAAACTCATGATTTGTTTTCTTGTGCTGTTGGTTTGTTGATTTGCATGTAAACTCTTTAAAAAAATGGCTGATTTTTCATAGTTATCAAGTACATGTAAACTAGGACTGAACGATTAATTGCATTTGCGATAATATCGCAATATGAAAACATGTGATTTTTCAATCGCAGAGGCTGCGATTACACTCGGTCACGTGACACGCAAGAGTAAACAGGTGTGTTCGTACATCGATCGGTGTATGACATCAAAGTACGGAGAGAGAAAGCATCAGCAGAAAAAAAATAAATAAATAAAACAGTAAACAGCCAAAGGACGCAACTTAGAGTGGGAGATGGATCAGTTTGTGAAAGCGAAGAGAAAAGCCATAGATGAAGTCGCACAGACCCAGGCAGGTGCTGGTCATTCAAAAGCTAAATGCAGAAAATATGACGAGGCATATTTTGCTCTCGGCTTCACTCACTGTGTCTATACCGGACGCTACAGTTGTCGCATCGCGCCTCAACAGCTCTACACTGGACGCGACAAAGCGACCGTCGCAAATCATATTAACTTTGTGCCAGTACGTCATAAATAGAACAAGGCATCAGTTTAATGTCGCGTCGCATCCAGTGTACACAGTGTCACTGCTATTTTCAATGTTTCAAGTGATGCATGTGTTTTTTCCCTGTAGGTTTTTTAAATTAAAAAAACATTAATTTTTCATAATGTTTAGTGAAATTATTTGGTAGTCTGAGGGGGGCGCAACCAAAAAAGTTTGAGAACCACTGGTCTAAAGTTAACAGACAGTGTTTAAAAAGTGCAGTGCACATGTTTACATATGTTTATTACATTGACTTTGAATTGCTAAAGTAGTGTGGTAAAGCAACAGATTTGTTTTTATATTTCTGCAATCTACTTTAGTTTGTGATTTGTTACTGACTTTCATATTAATGTTTACACCAGGCTTATTTGTCAGTGCTTTATGTTGTCATAATTATTACATGCTTACAAGGTTGGAAGTTCAACAAATCAGTCAATATACTACTGTGATTGTAGTTGTTAAATAAAAATGTCATTCATATCAATTCATGCATCACCTAATTTCATCGTAACATATAGGCCTGGCCTACAGAAAATAACATTTATGTTTAATCTATCTAATATTGTGTTGGTCATACTATACAATGATTTATAGCTTGTCTTTGTTGATTAATACAGAACATAAAGAGCTTTAAAAAATAATTCCATATTAAATCGCAATATTGGTTAAAAGAATCGCAATTAGATTATTTTCCAAAATGTAAACACACTTTTTTAAAAAGTTTATCTCTGGAATGAGACTCTGAGGAAGAGAGCCTGTATTTGTAGTGCTGTGGGACGGGGTGAGATAAATCAGCGGGTTCCGGTGCGAAGTGGAAGGACAGGAAGGCCTGTCATGGCTGGAAGCCAAGCATCCATGCTTGTGTGTTGTAAGAGAGCAGCTGTGTGCGCCGCGAGTGGGACTTGGAGCGCTAGCGTCCGGTTTCCACTCGCCAGGTCCTCCCGTCCTCCTTCAGCCAATTATATCACTCCTCTGTCCTTCAGTCTTCCCGTTTGACCAATGATGGTCTGAACCACATTTGACAGGTTCAGTTTATGTCCTTGCTCTTGAGAAATTGCTACTAATAAGATAAAGTGTGTAACAGAATAAAGCACTTGAAAGTATAAAATTGGATCATATTTTGTGTTGTTAGAAAGAAAGCAATCACTTTAAGTGGCTTGAGAGAGAGCGGGAAGTTAGATACGCGTGTCCACAGTGCAGATGACAGTAGCAACAAAAAAGAGAAAAGAGAAAATTACATCTAAAAGAAAAGAAAGTAAAAGGATGAAGGACCTTCAGACAAGAGCTCCTCTCAACTCAACACACACACACACAACAAATCCATCGATCTCCGTTCAGAAAGGAAAACAAAAACACATGTGGAGGAAGAGGGTGAATAAAAAACGTAAGATAAAAACCAGTCCAAAGCCATATATGAATATCTTGACAACATGTTAAGGTGTCAAATGTGAATACAACGACTCTTTTTAGGAGGTAGGAAGCAATATAAATGTAAGGCAGTATTGCACACATGCTTCATGGTGAGGTCAGTCCCAGAATGCATTTTTTTAAATAAATTAATTATTTTATTCAGCAAGGATGCATTAAATTGATCAAAAGTGACAGTAGAGACATGAATTGTTATATATATATATATATATATATATATATATATATCCTATTTCAAATATAGGCTGATCTTTTGAACTTTCTATTCATCAAAGAATCCTGGGGGAAAAAAATACCATGGTTTCCACAAGATTTTATGCATTTTCAACGTAAAAGAAATGTTTGTTAAGCACCAAATCAGCATATTAGAATGATTTATAAGTGATTCTCTCCCTTTTAATTAATTAATTTATTCATTTACTTATTTATTTACCATTACTAGTAGTAGTATTAGTAGTATTTTCTTCCTTTTGATGCTGGTTGGTGAAAAAAAAAAAGAAAAGTAAAGAGGTGAAGAAAAATGCACAATTATTAGGAAAAAATATTATGTCTTTATAAAAGAAATGTTTATGTTAATTAAATTAATTGAATGGAAAGACAATAAAGTATAAAATGATTGAAGAAGTAATGATGCTGAAAATTCAGCTTTGCGTCACAGAAATAAATTAATTTTTAAAATATATTAAAATTGAATGGTATTTTTAACATAATATTTTACTGTAATATTACAATATTACTGTAATAATATTTACTGTATTTTTTATCAAATAAATACAGCCTTGGTGAGCATAAGAGAATATGTTTATTGTTAAAATTATTTTAAAATAACATCAACCTCAAACTTTTGAACAATATAAGAAAATTTTACTATTTTATTCAATATTTGTGAGTGCACTGTTATTTATATGCTTATTAGAGTATCACATTGTTAACTTGGTAACAAACTAATGTCAGATTCTATTGGAATCAATTGCTGGTTGAGTCTCCAGTGTCAGAGTCAGTCACTGGGTTAATATAATGAAACAGTTGAGTAGCAACCAAGAGCACAGACACTCAATGACCTCCAGTGGTGTAACCGCTGTCAGTGTGACCGGAGGCAGCTACCTATGTAGTCTGTAGAAAGCAGGGCAGCTCACTAGGTTTGGAACGGAGCTGGGGAGAGCGAGGGGAGGAGATGAAGGGGCAGACCTGACAGGCCGTGATGGAAAGTTGTAGGCTGGCAGGCATTGTATTCTAAAGGTCATTGTGATCCCAGTCTGAATAGCTCTGGAGTGATTTCTCTTTATGCAAGCGGACTTTAAAAGCATATTACACTGCCTGACCTGAGCACACACACACACACTCATACAGTCAGTATAATTTTTTTTTAAAGAAAGAAAGACTTTAATTCAACAAAGATACATTAAATTAATAAAAAAAAAAAAACAGAAGAATACAGAAAAAAACACATTGAGCAGCACAACTGTTTTCAGCATTGATAATATTACGAGAGCGAGAGAGAGAGAGATTTTAAAAAGATAATTGCGAAATGTTTATATAAATAAATAAATAAAAAGATAATTGGGAAATTATCTCACAATTAGGACCTTTTTTTTCTTGCAATTGCGAGTTTATATCTGACAGTTACGACTTTTCTGCTTAAAATTGTGTTTAAAATTGAGTTTATATCCCACAATTCTAAGTTTATAGTTATTTAAAAAAACAGAACTTTGAGATATAAAGCCAGAATTTCAAGAAAAAAATCTGAATTGTGAGATATAAACTTAGAATTGTGAGACAAAATTCCGAAACTGTGAGATATAAACTCAGAATTTCAAGAAAAAATTCAGTTTTTTTAGATATAAACTCAAAATTGTGAGAAAAAAATCCAGAACTGTGAGATATAAACTCAGAATTGTGAGATAAAAAGTCACAATTACCTTTTTTATTTTTTTTTATACTGGCTTTCATAACAAGCTATTTTAAGTTATATTAATGTTTCAATATTACCATTTTTTTCTGTCTTTTTCTGTATTATCAAATTAAAGGTTCTTTTAAAATCATTTAAAAATCTCTCTGACCCCAAACTTTTGAACAGTAATGTAGGTGTAAAAGATTTTGATCAGCTCACTCAAACCACATCCGTAAGTAGTCAAGCTCATATGGCATACCACTGCATAACATCACTGTGCCAAAACAAAGGTTTAAAGTTTACCAGCTACATACAGAAGACAGCCACTTCTAGAAAAATGAATGGGAGAAAAAAGTAGCAAAATCATTCAGAACCCAGTGGCCAAATGGTGAGAATTTGATTTAGCAGTTTGCCCTCCGAGGGCCCTCTTTATATTACACTGAAATCAGAAATGATACGGACTGGTTTTTAAATTACTGTCTGGGAAAGTTAGCATCCCTACAGATCGCAGCCTGAACCTTCACAGAGCGCTTTGATGACATCACAGCACCTCTCACTGGCACATACCTGATACTGCAAGTTTGGAACGTCGGTTGTGTTCCGAATGGAATTGCGGTGTGTTCTACTGCATATTGTACAGTATAATACACTGTGTACTGCCTACTTTTGTTTATTTAGAAGAATTATTTGAAACAAGATCAAATAAAATATCATGACAAAAATGTTTTTTTGCTGTAATTATGCTACATGACCTCTGTTTAATTCAGCAAGCACCTTGTAAATGTGTGAAAATGTCTTAAATTTTGTCATTCCAATCATATGAGTCATCAAAAAGATGTTAATAATCGCTGTTGATGCTGTACTGTATATTGGATAATGTGGTTCATTCATCACATTATAAAACAGAAGTTTGGTAAGTTGAGTGCATTGCATTGTGAGATACAGTATTCCTTGCAGTGTGCTCTGGTTTTATCGCTGCATGTTTTGGCCACTACCATTCAAAAGTGTTCATTTTTTAATATTTATATTCAGCAAGGATGCATTAAACTGATCAAAATTGACAGTTGAGACCTTTATAATGATACAAAAGATTTCTGATAATTGATGTTCTTTTGAACTTTCAAAGACACCTGAGAAAAAAAATTATCATGATTCTCACAAAAATATTAAGCAGCACAACTGTTTTCAACATTGATAATAATAATCAATGTTTCTTGTGCAGTAAGTCATCATATCAGGTTTCTGAAGGATCATGTGACACTGAAGACCGGAGTAATGATGCTGAAAATTCAGCTTTGCATCACAGAAATACATTACATTTTAAAATATATACAAATAGAGCACAGTTCTTTTAAATTGTAATCATATTTCACAATATTTCCGTTTTTATGGTATTTTGTTTAAATACATGCAACCTTGGTGAACATAAGAGGCTTCTTTCAGAAACATGAAAAAATCTTACCAACCCCAAAATTTTGAACAGGTGTTTATACACGAAATTCCCATTCTGTGCACAGTATACATACTGCACACTGATGAATTAGTACAAATAGTATGGTAGTATGCTAACCCAACTATGTTCAAAAAAGCATTAAAGTGCAGTATGTATACCATGTACAGTACACAGATTTTCTGTATGCATGAACTATTGCAGTACTGTATTTGCCAAATGTGTGGTGTACAGCACATTTAATGAAATACCGAATCCCACAATGCAATTTGGTTGACTCAACCTTCCATTTCCAATGTTATGAAAGTACCAGAAGTAAAATCAGCCACTTTTTAAAGGATAGTTCACCCAAAAGTGACAATTCTGTCATCATTTACTCATCGTCAAGTTGACCTAAACCTGTATGAATTCTGCTTAACACAAAAGAAGATATTTTGAAGAATGTACGTAACCAAAGAGTTTCTGGTCCCCATTAACTTCCATAGTATTTGGAATCTATGTAAGCCAGTGGGGACCAGCAACCCTTTGGTTATACCATTTTCTTCAACAGAGGAAAGAAACTCATGAAATTTTTAGTTTAGGTGAACTATCCCTTTAACAATATCTTCGCACATTATTCGATCAGTCTTACACTATGTTAGAACCAATAGTTTTAACACAAAATTGACAAAAACCTTATTAAATGATTCAGCTGTCCTGCAGAATCGAACACTCTTTTTCAACAAGATACCTATAGCCATTAAATACTCTCTTTTATCCATGAGACCAAGCTCGCTTCACCCTCCTGAAGCTTTCAAAACAAGAGATACAGCCTCCTGCGGTCCCATCATCTGTCATCGCTAATAAAGCATGTCTGCTCACCAGGACGAAATACTGTAGATCAAAACAACACAGTAGAAATAACATATATATTTCATAACTTTAGAACTTCATACCATAACTTTCATAAGTTCTTCTATGTAGGCCATCTCCGAAAGAGTTTCTCCCCTCAACTCATTCTCAGGTTCTCATAAGTGAATGTGCAGTGCAGCGCTTTCAGAGGCCTGCCTCTCAAGGACAGAGCACATTAGGCTGATTAAATAAAGACAGAGAGTGATTTATAACAGCTCTGTCCCACTCTATTCATCAGCAGGCTCTTGACTTAATAAAGTATTGATATTTAGGTACACAGGGAACGGGCAGCGTTTCAGTGGTGACGGAAGGGCGCAGGGGAACGGCTCCTTAGAGGAGCAGTGCTGCAGGGCAGTAAATGCATCTCCTCTCCACACGGGACAGAGACTGAGACTGAGGGAGTGAATGCACTGATCTCTCGAGCTCAGATATGATGTGAGGGACATGGCTGTCCAAACAGGCATTGTCACCTTCTTCTAGAGCTGTTCCATAGTACAAATGAGCAAGCTACAATTTTATTATCATTATTATTATCGTTGTTGTTTATTTTTATTTTTTCCAGACCATACAGAAAAACATGTTACATTTACATAAAGCAAGTGCAATTCAACAAAGACATTGAAATTATATAAAAATCTATCATTCTAAGAATATATAAGAATATATCATTCTTCTTAAGCAAAATGTGGCTTTTTTT
>NW_015662569.1:419674-432730 GCF_001515625.1 Sinocyclocheilus rhinocerous | reverse complement strand
AGTTTTATTTGGCTTTTTTTTTAAGAAAATTGGGTTTTTTTTTTTTTTTTTTTTTGAAATTCACTGCTGTCATATTTAAATAAAATTTAGTAAAAAACTGTGTTGGCAGAATTTTTGTTGCTGTTCAGAGCAATCAGTGAGACATTGTCTAGGCGAAATAACTTTTGACCAAAATTAACCAGAAGCTATTTCACTCAAATATATAATATCACAAAAGAGGAAAAAAAGACTTGCAATTTTTTGTTTCATGCCGACTCTAAAAGGTACAGTTTGTCAAAAGTTACCGTTTTGAAAAATCAGTTAGCTAAACAGATGACATCAAATAATATGCAGGGAATTCTGGAAATGCTGTGGAGTGATGAGTGTACAGTAAATAACTAAAAAAGCTACTGTCACACTACTAGACAATGTACAATAGTTAATTTTCACTATTTGTAATTAGTTCAGTCTGAAACATAAACTGTGCATTGTTTGTTAATTCATATGCTAATTATGCAAGCTCGATTTCACACATTTAAGCTTCAAAAAGTGTCCGAATGCAATTCATAATGCAACACATGTATGCATTCTTAGTGCTTATAGCAGGCGTTAGTGTAGGTTGTTGTCTTCTACGATTAGTTTTCTCTTTGAATTAGTTTGAAGAAAATCTCGCTGAGCACAGTTATTTAAATGGTCGACATGTTTGTAGCTAGCTACCAGAAAAATAACTGTTTTAATGGCACAGACATTTGAAGGAAACTCTATCACCCCCTTGAGTACTGAGGTTTATTACCACCAAAGTAGAGAAAAAACACACATTAAATATGTACAACGGAACCCTGTGCTTGAAATGCACAGGCCAAACCTATGTGCGAGACAAGGTACGAGAGGTTTTGTTGAAGAAAAAACGCTAATAGCTGCAGTGTGAACAGTAGCAGTAGTGTGTTTTGTTTGTGTGCATCTGTTTTGATGTCCTTATGTGTTTCTTTATACCGACAGGCTGAAGGCGAGGACAGTCTGAAGAAGATGCAACTGATGGAACTGGCCATTCTTAACGGCACCTACAGAGACGCCAATATCAAATCACGTAAGCCGCCACCTCCTCTCAAGCAAACAGAGACGGTATTGTTTGAGGCCTTTGTAACCGCAGCTCTCAGTAATCCTCTCTCAAGTAACCCTGATAAATGTTCTGACAAGTGTCTCAGTTTTGTGAGACAGAATTAGTACATACGTCCAAAGAGCAGCTAATGAGCTGAAAAAATAGAGAACATGCCCTGCTATCTGTGAAAACAATGTTTTCTTAATTCATCGGATGTTGTGACATCCTCCTCTTCGCTTTGCTGCTTCAGTAAATAATACTGAAGCGCTGTAGAACTGCAGGAGTGTGATATTGTTACTAAGCTGTATGTTTGAACGTGCTGGCCCCTCCCCTGCCTTGTTTACTAATGAATAGCTAAATAGCAATAGCTAAATAGTCATGCTCTGTGTCCAGTGTTTGCCTGTGCATGGTACTAACTGTTTTTGTCTTTTTTGTCCCTACCCCACCTGTCATCCACCCCTACCCTCGCATTTTTCCGCTCACCGCAGCTGCCCTTGCATTCTCTCTTGCAGCGAGCGCCCAGGTGCCACGGATCATCACCGGCCCAGCACCTGTCCTGCCTCCCAACGCCTTGCGCACGCCCACGCCCGCAGGGCCCACCCTCATGCCCCTCATCCGCCAGATCCAGACTGTCATGCCCAACGGCTCGGCCCACCCAGCAGCTGCCACCCTAGTGCAGCCCGGTCCGGAGTCGGGCCTGATTTACGCGACGCCCTATGAGTACCCCTACACACTGGCCCCCGCCACCTCCATTCTGGAGTATCCAATCGACTCCAGCGGGGTTTTAGGTAAGCATAGCTACACTTGTCTCACTACACAGAACCCCCAGATCCCTCTTCGGCATGGGCCGTGGACTCCCATGCTTTACATGGCTGTACACTAGGGTTGGGCGGTATGATGATTTATACCATGTGACATTTTGTAAATAAATCTGATTTACCTTACTTACATGTGCTATGAGGAAATATGGGGTAAAAATACAAAACTTTAAACTGAAGTTGCACTATTTGAAGCAAGTTTGATTGTTTAGGGTTGCCGATCAACATCTCAACTTATCTCAACTCATCTCAACATCTCAACGAAACTCATGCATGGTCAGACTTTGGGGTCAGAAGTAGGGTTGTGCCAATAGACGATGCCATCGTCCATCACCGATGGCTGACAGACATGATGATGTTGAGCCGGCATCGTGATTCCGAACCCTGGTTTGACTGCCGTTAAGCACTTGGTGTCATGTTTTCTAAATATCCTGTCTTAAGATGGAGTGGTCAGTTGCATTCATTCTTTCTTGCACTCTCATTAAACATCTTACATTTGAGGGTTTCAAATTCTTAAAAAATAGTTCACCAAAAAAGAAAATTAGCTGAAACTTTACACACCCTCAGGCCATCCAAGTTGTAGATGAGTTTGATTCTTCATCGGAACAGATTTGGAGAAATGTAGCATTACATCACTTGCTCACCAATTGATGTTCTGCAGTGAATGGGTGCCGTCAGAATGAGAGTCCAAACAGCTGATAAAATTGTCACAATAATCCACAAGTAATCCACATGACTCTGGTCCATCAATTAAAATCTTGTGAAGTGAAAAACTATGTGTGTTTGTTAGAAACAAATTGATCATTAAGATGTTTTTAATTTCAAACCAGTTCTTCCAGCTAAAATAAGAGTCCTCTATCCATAATATTACTTTCTCCAGTGAAAACGTCATCTCCTCTGAAGCAGGAGAGAAATATGCAAATCATATTTTGATGTGAGAGGACAAAAGGGTATGGAATTTTTCACTGGAGGAAGTTCAGTTTTTCTGGACTAGTATTTTGGACAGAAGTGATGGGTTAAAGTTAAAACACCTTAAATATGGATTTCTTACAGACACTCAGCTTTTCACTTCACAAGATGTTAACTGATGGACTGGAGTGGTGTGGATTACTTGTGGATTATTGTGATGTTTTTATCAGCTGTTTGGACTCTCATTCTGACGGCACCCATTCACTGCAGAGGGTCCATTGGTGAGAAAGTGATATAATGCTGCAATTCTCCAAATCTGATTCTGATGAAGAAATAAACTCATCTTGGATGGTCTGAGAGTCAGTAAATTTTCAGCAAATTTTCATTTCTGGGTGAAAAAAAAAGTCTAAAAAAGGTAAGAACATTCTTTAGAAATGTTTTTTGGAAATGCTAAATATTCTTATCTTATTCTTAGAAAAGATGTTCTTAAGTTAAAAAATAAGGAGAAATAGCAGTTAAGACAAATTTTATCCCCAATAATATGTGAATCCAGCCCCTGGTCTTTTTGTTTGTATGCCATATAAAAAGAGAAAAAATCAACAAGATATTTTAATTAGTACTGTATATTATGATATATTGCTTTACCATTCTATAAAATGTCTCATGCTGTAATGAATGATTTGGGTCATACCGTCCACCCCTACCCTATGCCATTCCTCTTAAATAGCCCCCAACATACAAAATCTGCTCTCCTATACCAACAAAAAGCCTATGGCATTAGGGCCACCAGCATCACCAGCCTCTGCTGTCACAGAAGCCAGTAATAGGCAATAATATAAAAGAGTAAACAACAATATATCAAGTCTTTTCCACTTAATCAATTTAGCGTCATAAAAAGTACTCCCTCATCACAAAAAAAGAAAAAATCCTTTTAAGAAATGTTTGCATAAATGATTTGGCTTTTAAGTGCTCTACTGGCTTTATATGAATAATGAGAGTGCTCGCTCTCAAAAGCCCTGTCCTCTCCACTCCACACAAGCTGTATGGCTTCATTAAAGCACTTGAGAAAAGCCGATTATGAATATCATGTAACCAACAACATTCTGCCAGTTTAACACTAGCTTCTCCCAAAGGCATGGTGTTAAGTTGAGCAGCAACAAATAGCCCATCCCAATGCCAAGAGCAGCGTGTCCAATTAGAGCAGATGAAGTAGGGTTTAGCTACTGTCCAATAAGCATGTTTATTGAGCTCGTCTCAAGCAGGATGGTTCACAGCACGGTCCTTATAGGACTATACCAGCCTTGTCTGTGGGTGGATGTTTCTGGGGTGGAGGGAAGGTCACTACAGCATGTTCACACATACAGTGGTTTGCAACATCTAGAAGTCATATATTTATAGTGACAGTTGGTGATTTCCAGTGACGTGATTGACAGCAACTAGTGTGGGCGTGTCCAGCGATACAGCAAAGTTGAGAAAAGTTCATCTCATCATACAAGGCACAAACTGGAGACATAAATGTTATCAATTCCCTAGTGAAAAATAAATATACTAAAATGTATTTGAAATACATTTATTTCATGCTAAGTATACTACAAATACATTTACATAATTATGTACTTAATAAAAATACCCTGCAATTGTAATTTTGGTATACTAAACTGGTATACTTAAAGTCTGCTAAATTGAAACAACTAATTTTGTACTTAATGCACTTTAATTGTGTGGAAGTAGTGCTGAAGCCCAACTAAAGAAATACTTAAGTATATTTGATTGTGCTAAAGTGGAACTATTGCAAGTATACTTTAGGTACACTTTAAATATCTTGCATTTAAAGACTGATATTATTCAAAGATCATACAATCCTCATCAATAGTGACATTAAAACACATTTTAGGCTTTATAATAAGAAATATGCATTGTGCACAAGTATTACTCCAAACAAAGTTGAATTAGTTTTATATCAGTAAGTCTTTAGCGATATATCAGTAAATATGTTTATAGATTTGAACTATACTTAGTATGAAAGTACTTAGTACTTAGTATGAAATAAATTTATTTTAAATATATTACTTTTTACTAGGGTTTGGACATTTGGACACATCTTTTTGTTTGTTAATATTTTTCCATATTTTAAAACAACAGTAAGTCATCAAAACTATGAAATAACATAAATGCAGGTATGGAAACCCAAAAAAACTTCAAATGTATTTGATATTAACTTTATTAGATTTCTCCCGGGATAAACATTACTAAAGGATACTGGACTGTTTTTCCTTCACTATCTGGTTTAATTTATGTAGGAAAAATAAATTAAAATAATTATTTTATTACTTTTTTCAAAATACAATTAAATACAATTTAAAAATTTTTTTAAAAATGTGTATGTTTACAAAACTACTTTCAGGCATTTCAGTATAAGACTTTATAAAAATAATCAAAATGTCTGTCAGAATATAAATTTAGTCAGTTGTCCAAACTTTACAAAAAGTAAGTTTGATTTATTTATTCATAATCGTTCATAATTTATCAACATTCATGATGTATTATGCACTGCTCAAATTTATATTTAAAAACTTTTCCTCCAGAATGTTTTTAGTGTGCAAGAAAACCTTATTTTTACAGCCAGTAAATTGCATTTGTGATTAACTTTTCAAAAGCTATGGACACCTCACCAGAACAATTAAGAACTAACCAGTTTATAATATTACGTTTACATTTTAACTACATTTGAAATTTTTGTGTGCCAGACTTTTTATGAACAATCTGGGGCCGGATTCACAAAACCTTTTTTAGATTAGAAGTTAAGAAAGTTCTAAGAAGAAAGTGGCAGGCTTTGGTGTTGTCTGATTGTATGCCTATTCTTGCAAACACTGAAAAACCGGCTTTTGGTGCTGATTACCATAATAATCATAATAACCGTGCACATTATTTTTTCTCATTTGGTTAATTAAGGCAGAACCATTAAAACAGTAGTAAAGCAGAGCCGCTGGCAACCTCCAGTGATATAACGGCTGTATGTGTGAACGTCCCATAAGAGATAGGATGTTTTGGGGGGGTGGGAGTGCTGAGAGGAGGTTTTCACCCTGTCTTCTCTCTTGTGTGACCTATACAGCATCCTCAAAGGCCGAAGAGCTGCCCCTCTACCTGGGCTTTCAGACCTGTCACATTCCCATCACAGTCCAGCGCGGAGAGCCAACCGGTCGGCCTCCCTTTTAAAGTGCCCCCTCTCTCCCCCGCCCCCTCCGACAAGCCCCTCCCTCACACCGCAGACACGCCCCCTGCCCCACCTCCCTCTTATCGGACTGGCTGGACTCCCCGGCCTCTTTCATTCAGTCTGTTTCTTTAAATGATGGTTTTTGTTTTTCTGTTATTTTTTGGTTTTGTACTTTTGTTTTGATCTGTAATGTGATGTTTTAGTTTTTTTATGTGTACAATGATGAGGGAGACAAAGCACTGAGCCCCAAACTGCTGCACAAGCTTTTCTGGATGACCCCCATCCCTCAGTCTGAGCGGGCCGCATCAGGGTGAGGGGCATCAGGAGGGGCAACATGAGGATGGTGAGGGGACAGTGGGGCTCAAATAGGGGCTGCTTAAATTGGGAGGGAAACTATTTGAGATGAGGCATCTGTTGAAAGCCAGGCTGTTCATCGAGCAGTTTTAGGGCAGTTGAATGCACTATGGTGGGGCAGTTTGGCTTAAAATCTAAAATGACATAGTCACGATATATATAATCAAACTGTGAGAATATTGCCTTAGAGTTCTATAGAGTTGTCAAAGCCTTTTGATAACATGTTCAGGTCGTAGTTTACCCCAACATTGAAAGAAAATACAAGAAACATGTTTGGCATAAAGAAAATTGAGATATTCTGCATTGTAACATTGTAGCAGCACATTTTCCCAATATACTCTTATCTCTGTAAGGCCTTTTTCAAACCGCATGCATTAGTTGAATTGCAGCATAAATGCAAAAATAGCCTTTGACAATGAAATAGTGTGGAAAAAAATAAATAAATAAAGTGAGTTACTACATTGGGTATTTCCTTTAATAACAGATTATAAACTATTACAGATTTGATTAGCTGTACATCCATATGACAATTCCTATACATGCAACCCAAAGTGTTGATATGAAGTGCATAAAGCATTTGAATTCAGTCATATTTACTGAAGCCCTACAGATGTAAAAATTGCACTGCAGTATTACAGCTCTAGTAAATGCATTTAGAATTAAAATGATGAGAATTATTAAAAAAGAGAAATTAAGAAATTAAAACACCCAGATGTAATGACAATATGGGAAATGATGCTTAATTGTTTTATGTCACTTTGCAAAATATCTTAATACAAAAAGCTGTATTTTATTATATTATATCATATTTCTCTTTTTTTTTTTTTATTCGAAATATGATCTAGACATACACTACCATTCTAAAGTTTGGGGTCAATAAGATTTTTTTTAAAGAAAGTGTTTATTTTTATTCAGCAATGGGATGCTTTAAATTGGATCAAGAGTGACAGCAAAGACATTTATAATGTTACAAAAGATTTCTATTTCAAATAAATGCTGTTCGCTATCCATCAAAGAATCCTGAAAATGAACAAATTAAGCAGCGCAACTGTTTTCAACATTAAAGGCAGAGTAAGCGATTTCTGGTAGCCAATGTTGATATTTGAAATCACCAAAACAAACACGCCCCTACCCCAAAAGGGTCTTGCCCCTATTTTGATAGCTCCGCCCCACATATATGTATGCAACCCAGGCATCGATTAGTTCTGTGAAACAAAGCAAAACCAATGTTACACTGTGTCTACGGACGTGAGCGGCGCGGCGCGGCGCAACAAATCCCGACAGAAAACTGCTGCCGGGTTCTATTTATGACGTGCTGACACACATTTCAAATGGTTTTCAACGGTCGTTTGATCGCGTCCAGTGTAGGCAGACTTTAGCTGTTGTAGACACGGTGTTACTCACCTATTGAGAAGAAACAAAGCAACCTCGGCGTCCGATCGCAGGCCTCCGCTCCTTGAGTTCTCTCCAGCGCTGGAAAGCTGATCCGATATTTACACGGGTCCTACTTCTTGCCTTATCGTTCCGCAGACGTTTTTCATCTTTTGTTTTTTTATCCGCCATCTCTATCTTTCTGTCGCTCGGCTCGGCTAATGTCCGTCCCATGCACTGAAAGCTCTCTCCTCCACATCATGAGTAGACACACCCCTTACTGCTGATTGGCTACAAGTTTGTTTTGCTATTCGGCCCGAATCAGTTTTCTAAAGTGTTTTTGAAAAATCACGTACCCTGCCTTTAATAATAAGAAGAAGAAATATTTCTTGAGCAGCAAATTAGCATATCAGAATGATTTCTGAAGGATCATGTGACACTGAAGACTGGAGTAATGATGCTGACAATTCAGTATATCATCACAAGAATAAATTACAATATTTAAAAGTAATATTTTACAATATTACTTTTTTTTTGTATTTTTGATTAAATAAATATACCGAGCATAGGCAACTTCTTTCAAAAACTTTTAAAAAAATCATACTGACTCCAATTTTTTGAAAAAGTTTACAAAATAGTTTATGATCTCGTTTTAGTGAGATTGTCCCATTGCCACGAACTGTCCTAAAACGTGCTCCGTCTGACTGTGGTGTGTGTTGTTTCCCCAAGGACCGCCAGTCCTGCCACTAATTTCCCCCGTTCCCTTCCTTTATTCTTTAGGTGTGGCTTTCCCCACGAAAGGCTAAATGCGTTTCCCAGGATCCTCACTGAGCCCCTCATCTGATCTGAGTGTTAACATTCACATGCTTTCGTTTCACAGCTGCCTTGTTGCTTTTGAGTGGTGTTTGTTCAGAAGCATGAATCTGGCCTAGCAGTCAGTCAGACACACTCCTGTTCGTTTACACTGGCTATTCCCAGACCCCACAGAGGCTGTACTTGTAATGCCATACATATGCCTCCATACTCCCACGTATTTCCCCTGGACTGTGCCTCTGACTGCTATGCTTCGATGTGGAATGGAAGGAGAAAAAAAACTGTCCTGCTTTACTAATCACTTAATTAATTGTGTGCATTTCTATTTTCCTTTTTTTTGTACTCCAGCAGATGTGCCTAAATGTTGTTCTCTCTCAGAGAGTGACTTTATCAGTATTATATTTAAAGACACTGTCGCTCCAGCGCAAGATTACGTGACTAGTAAAGCTTCCCGTTGAGAGTGTGCACTCCTGTCTGTCATACCGTGTGCAAGCTACGCAAAAACCCACGGATCCACTGAGGATGAATGAAACCATGTTTGAATTTTGTACAAACACATGAGATATTTGCATATGGGGGGGGGGAAAAAGTATTATTTGTGCCTTAACTTGTATAATTTAAATGATTTGCATTTGTCAAACACATTCGGGCGTTTTACGAAAGCTGTCTGATTTGATTTATCTGATGGAGACTGTGAGGTTTGACTGATCTGTTTTCTGGTGATGTTATTGCAATCCAAGCAGGTGCGGTGACAACTAAAGTTCGAAGGCACGAAATGCGCGTCCATCCTTACCAAAGGGTAGTGACCGCAGACAGAGGTTAGTTTAGTTCATGTGCTTCTATTCATTACCAGTAGCAACTCACTGTTGGTCTTGATCTGTTGTGAAGCATGTGCAGTTTGAGCATGTTAAAAGACGTGCCATCCACAGCTTGAATTCAGTGCACTGTGCTGTTTAATAAGGTGTGTTTGTTTTAAACCCTTTGGTTCACACACACACACACAAGGTCTTTCCTGCACAGGTGGAGTGGTTGACTTCATTCCATTATTCTGATGACCTTATCATTTCAGCATGATGTTGATGACAAATAATGGAGCTATTCATGTGAGCATGGGCTTTATTCACCCCATTACGCTCAACATTTCTAGCTGTCTCTAGTTATGCAGACACTAAATAGTGTTTTTATATATTGACTCTTGAAACATTTTGGAGCCATTTGAATAGACGGAGATCGCATCATGAATGTGTCCCTTCCAAATGAGTTAAAGTGATTGTTTATAACTACATGTAGCCTAATGTGGATATACAAATACAAATCATAGTCATAATGCACGTTAAAATCCACGTTCACTATCATTAGGTTAAAGGCTTTTCAAAACAGAAAAATGCCATTAGGAGATCTTTAAAGCTGAAGTGTATGATTTTGTCAATGTTAAAATATATGCAGTCACAATTATTAGTAAGCCATCTGTAGGTTGATTCCCTTGAAATGTGTAAACACTAGTATAGAGCCAAAAATGTGGACTCCTACAAAACATTGACTGGTTTGTTTGAGCACAGCAACATTGACTTGATCAATGACATATATTAGTAATGGGACAGTATAAAAATGCAATTCTGTTAGAGACACTAGTGGTGTAGAAATTACACACTTCGACTTTAAAGAAAGGAAAGATGATCTTCACTAAATCTGTGTCACTAGCAACAAGTTTAATACATATTTGGAACTTTTATACAGGTACAGCCTGATTAATTTGACCATTTTAATATTCTCATAGAATTTTATGAGAAAAACGAATTGTCTGATGAATGGGAAAGTCTGAGACCACTAGTCAAAATGCTATTTTTATTCAATAATAAAAAAAAATGTATGTATTCAGAGTAACAATTTGAATATAGAGTATATATAAGCTGATTTGACAAATTAACATAAATGTAATAATGTCTTAATATTTGGTTTGTTAGCAATGCTCAAGCTCATTGAACTCCACAAGTCTTTGTAAAAACCTAATGTTCTCAAGTGTGATTTAAAAATGAGCAGAAGAGCATCTTAAACCAAAATTATTTTCAAAAAGAGATTATGAATTTGATTTTAATTTTGACCCCACCACATGTTTAAAATGATTACAATAATCATAAATGATTACTTTAATGAGTTTAAGATGGGTAATGATTTGACAAAGCAAGTCTTTATCTCAGTATTGCTACAGACTCTTAATATTTCCTTGTTCGCATGCATAAAAATTCAGTTGGTGCAGGTTAGACGTGTGTGTGTGTGTGTGTGTGTGTGTGTATGTGTGTGTGTGTTACAGATGTTTGCTTAAGCCACTGTGGCCAGAATGGCCACAGATATCAAGTAAATCAGATACTGAGATTGCTTCCTCTCTTTTAATTTTTTGTCTTTAATATCCTTTTTGTGCTATGTTTTTATATAACGGAACTACTGTTTTGAAGAAAATCTACTTTTGAGAACCCATTTGCACAGAGCTTCCAGATTACCAATCTGTGCATTTATACTGGACCACACAAATCACTTTTTTATTTCAGCTGTTTACTTATTTTTTTATTATTATTATTATTTCCATCTGTCAATATTTGCCTCATTTGATAAAGAGATTCTATGTGGCACAAGCCTTTTATTTTGCACTGAATACGTCAGAAACCTTCATCTCCTCTGCTCTTCATGAGTGGGCATGTTGAAAAAGTGAAACCTACTTCAAACCTCAGACCATGAAACTGAAACGAATCTGTCGAGTCTTACGGTTGACCACTGCCGAGTGGATGATAACGTCAGCGCCACTCTGTGGATGTGATCGTGTCAGAGTATAAATGCATTTAAGAAAAAAAAAACTTCACTTGATACATTTTTTATGTTTTACTGTAAGCTTCTTTTTATTTTTTGTTGTCGAAAAGAAAATAGTATTTACTTGTGGCTTTTAAAATATATATAAAAATATATATCTAAAAATATATAAAGCAGGAATGTATTTGAATTGTCAAATTTTACTTGTATTTTGGAAGAGATAGCAATGGTATTATAGAGGGCTATTTGTAGGAAAGAAAAATATGCATCATAGCAGCTTTATAGCACCATGTTTGAAAATTTCCTATATTTTTGGATATATGTTAGGGCTTTATATATGAATGACAGGACTTTTTCAATGTTTATATGCAAAAGCATTTTATATTATGTGTCCTGTGATTTGTCAGTAGTCTGCAATGCTGAGGGTAATGGTTAAAAGTCCCACAGCGTGAATTTCCATGGCTTTTATGCTAGAAAATACCCTGTAGTGTTGCTTTGTATCATTAAGGCCAAGATTTTGATGTTGTTGTAAATAGAACAAAAAAGAATTTCAAAAGGCAATAAAAATAGTTTTGAGTAAAAAACCCACCAGCAGTTGTTCTGGCCCTAAATTATTTCTGACTAAATTTCTCAACGTCTCAATTTACTACGAAAAGCATTGATCTTCCATCTCCATCATAACTGGCGGCTTAATGCTGGAACCTCTTAAGAACTCTAGTGCTTAATAGCAGTCAGGTAACGCTGTGATCTTCACTGACTGTCCTCAGATCTCTCCTCTCATTTCATTAGCAGCTGTCTCTCTCATGGCCGGTCACACTAGACTCGCTCCCATTCATACACCTGCGACCGTCAGCATCTGCTTGCTGCAGCATATTGTGTTGGAACTTGCAAAGATCATAAAGCAGAGATCACTAATTAGATTATGCAGTCCAGATCCGAACCCAACGTTTGAACTGAACTGAATCTGTTTGAATTCCATTTGAATGCTTTAACGGAATCTAGAGCAGAGCATGACATCATATCCTGTCATGCTTAAAGCCTGGTGTGACCGGACCTTCAGTCTGTCCATTCACTTGACTGCTACTAACCATTAGACACATTTGCCACAGTTGTATTCCTTTGTGTTTTCTCAGTGTTTTCTCGCTTGATTTCTTCCTTTTTAACATGTGACCTCTCAGGATAGGCTGATCCTCATGCTGTGTGTAAAACCATGCTTTTACCTCATGATTTTACTATATTACAAAGATGAAGATCAACAGTTCTTCCACGGCTCACACATTCAGTCAACCCACAGCAAGAGTTATTATTTATGCTTGAAACATCCTCTACGCAAATACGTGAACCAAAAGCTTTTTTTACGAAATCTTCCTCTATGGCTACTTTTCCTTTTCGAGTCTACGACTGTCACGATAAAACAACAGTTTGAAGAGAATCTTACTGAGCACATTAGTTAAAGCTGAAGTTATTTTTTTTTACTAGCGTCACGAAAACTAATTGCAGAAATGTGACCCTGGAGCACAAAACCAGTCTCAAGTCACTGGGGTATATTTGTAGCAATAGCCAAAAATACATTGTATGGGTCAAAATTATTGATTTTTCTTTTATGCCAAAAACCATTAGGATATTAAGTAAAGATCATGTTCCATGAATATATTTTGTAAATTTCCTACTGTAAATATATTAAAACTTAATTTTTG
>NW_015662569.1:403158-419065 GCF_001515625.1 Sinocyclocheilus rhinocerous | reverse complement strand
TCATGTTCCATGAAGATATTTTGTAAATTTCCTACTGTAAATATATTAAAACTTAATTTTTGATTAGTAATATGCATTGCTAAGAACTTCATTTGGACAACTTTAAAGGCGATTTTCTCAATATTTTGATTTTTTTTGCACCCTCAGACTCCAGATTTTCAAATAGTTGTAACTCGGCCAAATATTGTCCTGTCCTAACAAACCATACATCAATGGAAAGTGTATGTATTCAGCTTTCAGATGATGTATAAATCTCAATTTCGAAAAATTGACCTTTATGACTGATTTTGTGGTCCAGGGTCACATATGATTGTTTTCAAAAAGGCTTCATGAACACTCCCCCTGTTTTCAGTTGGTCAAACAAACATAAGTCCCGCCCTCAAAAAACAAGTTAAACTTTCAAGTCAAGCCAAATTTATTTGTATAGCGCTTTTCACAATTCACATTGTTTCAAAGCAGCTTTAGGTTACACTTTACTTCGATAGTCCACTTTAGACATTCTACTAACTGTGAGTAACTTTGCAACTACATGTCAACTAACTCTCATTAGAGCATTTGACTGTTAGGTTAAGGTTAGTAGAATAATTTGCCTTACTTGCAAAAGTCACTTATAGTCAGTAGAACGTCGTGTGCAGCGACCATCAAAATAAAGTGTTAGTAGATATTAAGCAGTCTGCTAATACTCTAATGACTGCTAGTTGACATGTAGTTGCAAAGTTATTTATAGGTAGTTGAATGTCTAATGCCGGGTTCAGACTACACAATATTTTTGTCGGTCACGATAGTCACTGTGTCAGATTTTACGATTTTGACTCCTAAAATCTTGTCGTGTCGTGGACAAGAAACATGTCAGACTACACGTTGCTTCCCGACCATTCATCGCGTGCCGTCTTTAACGACGCGCGTGATGTCATCGAGAAGGCGGAACTAGCGGCTGACTTCCGAAAACAAGAGTGTAAACATTGCTGAAGCGCTTCCGCTATAGTTCGCCAGCATTTTTCTTTCTTTGTTTCGTCATGGTAGTCCCTCGATCACACATCATACAGGCAGGAGTATACTGTTGCCACAGCTCCAAGAACCTTTCCTCCATCTCATAATTCCACCTAGCAGCACCATCATCTCTCTTTCGTTTCGCCATGTTTGAAACCTGTGTATGAAAGAGCTTCTGTGCTGCTATTGGTCAACGTCACCAATGTGACAGAACTCGTCGTGGACGACGGAAAAAAAATTAAACATGGTAGTCTTTCTGTCGTGATGTCGTGAAGCATCGCATACGCAGAATCGGTTGTCGTCCAGTATGACACACTACACGTGCTGAAACGATGGAATCTTGCGTCCCAACGCCCATTGTCGTTTACGAATCCCCTCGACACCCTACGTCAAGCAAATCGTGCCAAAATCGTGTAGTCTGAACCGGGCATTAAGTGGACTATCAAAATAAAGTGTTACCCAGCTTTACAGAAAATCATGACGTTAATGTTTAGAATCACTTAATATCAAGCACTGGACTAACTTGCGTAAAGTATTTTCCTGCCTTTTCTCACTATATCACCCAATTGAACCGTTTTATGTCTTAGCGCAACGCTGTGCTGTGGGGAGACTCGCCTGAATCAACGAGCCTACTTGTGATCGGTTTCTAAATACTTTTCAAATTGTCATCCTGCTTTCACTAGCTGAAACTAATCTCCTCTATCTTTTGTTTCTTTCCTCCTTTCCTTGTTTCCCTCCCCTTTTTCTGTTCGTTTGTCTCTCTAACCCACTCAGCCACTAACCCCTGACCTTCTGACCTCTTCACCCAATGATGACCTGCCCATTACCTGCCTGCCGATCACACCTCTGCCCTAAAATGAATGAATGAAAGACAAAAAGAGTATCTAAGAGCTGTCACAGGCAGTGGATATACAGCTTCCCTAAACCTCGCTCGTTGGACGCGGGCGGCAGATGCCCGGACGTTCCAGCCGCTGTAGATCTGCACTCTTTGTAAGCAATAAGCAATAATGATTTGTCCCACACCCTCTTCTAAATCAAAGCCAGACCTCCCAGTTTGCTGTGCGAACGCCTCCAGCTCAACAACGGCACTGTTGAGGAAACGGACTGCCCTTCATCGCACCCCAACCCGTCGCTCAAGTAATCCTGCAGTTACGGTAAAGAGTCTGAATGTAATGCATGACGGTGTGGATGATGAACTTGTCACAGTGGGCTATTTGAGAAGCATTTCAGCAGTGAGTCAAAGCTGAAAATAATATTTCCTTTCCGGAACAATCCGACACTTTTCAGTGAACAAGCCTCTCTGAGGATGTATAAGCCATGCTTGCCTATCTGCTGTACAAATGTATGAAATGTGTAGATAAATGTTAAAAGAGTGACAAAAGAGAACATGTACAGCAACAACACTTTTATTATCCTCCAGAGAACTTATATTTTTACAACTCGCTATTTTATATTGTCGAATATTATGAGGCGAACAAGAAAGAAAGAAAAAAAACAATACCGAACCCTTTATGAAGTGAAAACAATCCAGTTTTCTGTAATTGGATGTAGTGTTTATGACCAAAACAACCCTTTCGTTGAACCGTTGGGGTTGATAGGGAAATATCATTCAAGTGCCTTATCATAGTTCTCATAGTTGATGTTCAATACGAATGTCATAATCAGTGGCGAATGAGCAGACCAAAAGCATCGTAATTTTACGTAAATTGTAGAGCACATAAAGGTCTCCACAATCTACGCAGGCTTATGATGGATTTGGGAACTGTTGTCCATGTCAGTACACACAGCTTTCCCGTCAGGAAGCACATAAGTGATGTATCGCCAGCTTATCCCTGCCTTCCAGTTTCGGCTGCAACAGCTCACCGCTCCTGCCCAGTATTACACAGCGATCAAATTCAAGGCCTTTCACACCGCATGATTACTGTCAAACCGACTCGGGAGTCAAAGTCTATCTGTTGCCTTCAGTCTTGACTCATCCTTCAGAATTGTGGGTGTTATGCTCACAGTACTTAAATTCATTTGCACTTTATGTTGACGTTTAGCGCATTGTAATATCAGTATGGTAAGATATAGGATATATTCAATGCCAAGAAAAATCAACTTTATTTTAATCAGTATTTTTGTCTTGTTTTACATTAAAAATATATAATGTCCTTAATATCAATAGGAAGCAAAATGATGTAAAATAAAGTGTTTTGAAAGAATATATACAACTTACACACCAAAAGTTTAAGATTGTTTTAATGTTTCTGAAAGAAGTCTCGTCTGCTCACCAAGATTACATGTATTTGATAAATACAATAAAACAGTAATATTGTGAAATATTTTAATTTAAAAGAACTGTTGTTAGTTTTAATATATTTTCAAATGTATTGTATTCAAAGCTGAATTTCCAGCATCATTACTCCAGTCTTCAGTGTCACATGATCCTTCAGAAATCATTCTGATATGCTGATTTGCTGCTTAAAAAACGTTTTTTATTATTATTATTATTTGTTTTTACAATGTTGAAAACATTATGCTGCTTAATATTTTAAACACTACCATACCATTCAAAGGTTTGGGGTAGGTCTTTTAAAATACAAAAGGTTTCCATTTCAAATAAATGGTGTTCTTTTGAACTTTCCATTCATCAAAGAATCCTGAAAAAAAATGTTTCCACTGAAATATGAAGCAGCACAACGGTTTTCAACATTGATAATAATCAGAAATGTTTCTTGAGCATCAAATCATCATATTAGAACAATTTCTGACGGTTCATGTGACACTGAATACTGGATGATGCTTAAAAAATTTAGCTTTGCATCACAGGAATAAATTACATTTTAAAATATATTTTAAAATAAAATAAAAGTTTTAAATCTTTTTAGTTTTAAATATTAATAATTATATATAGTTATTATGACTGATAGTGTATATACTGTAAATAATTACCTGGTTTTGAGAAAATATTAAGTTTATTTTTCTTGTTTTAACCTCTTATGACCCAAGAAAAGATTTTTAGGAAAAAAATAGTTTTTTCATGTCTTTACATTGTTTAGAGCATTAAAAAAAATTTTTTTTTTAAATGTATAAATTATATTTCATTCATAAGTTATGCTATGTCCTCGGTAGAGGACATCGGGACTCAATTTTTTTTTTTTAATAAAAAGACATGAATGAACATGCATAGGCAAAAACAATAGATTTTTTAAATCACCAATACATTTTTAGTTTTCAGGATTTTTTTTTTACCAAACTTTGTATAAAGATGATTCTCAACTATGTTATAACAGAATGATTCGATATACAATTTTTCTTTCCGCAAAATGTGTGTAAAATGGCCATAAACGGGTTTTCTCATTATATACAATGTATCTATAAACTAAATCTAATTTGCACATTAATGTGTTTTTGGGGCAACATGTAATGAAAAAAATAAGTGTAATAATGGGAGTAATATTTGACAAGATTTTCATAATAATATATAATATTTCATAGAATATTGAAACATAATTTTTTTCCCTATCCATTTGTTATGTCTCCCAAAATGCTAATAAACATGCTTTTAGTCCCAGTGTCCTCAAATGAGGACATGTATGAAATCAACATCCTGTTTCGTGACAGAAAGTCATATTTTGATTTGAAACCCCATAACATTTTCCTGAGATGTTGATTTATGACACACAGTTTAAAAATTAGTCCGATTTAAATGATAATTACAAAATATTATCATATTTCCATAAGAGTGTCACTAAATTAATATCAGACATTTTTGAAGACCAAGGAGAGGGAGTGGTCATGGTGAAGCATCCAAACATTTGGTATCTCTGAAAAGCCCTGAATGTGCTCTGTACAGGACATCCAGACTTCAAACTGTGACATGTAACGTCTCAGAGAAATACACCAAAATATAATGTCCTCATATGAGGTCACAGGGTCTCAGGAGGTTAAGCATAAATCTCAGAAAATAACTATAATAATAATATAATTATATAAACAAAAATTGCCAGTGGGATGAAAACAATACACTTTTAATCGAGATATTTTCCGTCAGGACATTTTAATGCAAGATTTTGCTTCTCAGTTTAAATCTTTTTTTTTTTAAACAAAACAAATACTGATTAAAACTGATATTTTATTTGAAACCGTATGTAGGTGGTGATGGTGGATAAGCTGTGTGTACTGCCTGCGCTGGCCTGCACCGTATCATTGTAATGTGTGTCCCCCTCCAAACTCTTTCTTTACTATGCAACAGAATGGCCTCTGACGTCTTGAGGGGAGTCTCTGTGACTTCAAACATGTCTTCCTGTTGTGTCTGCATTTGCTCTCATTTACACTTACGGTTCTGCAGTGCCATCACAGAATTATGGTATCAAAGAAGGTACTAATATCAAGGTGTGATGTGTTTGAAAATGCTTTGGAATATGAAATGCGAATTATCTACATATTAAAAGCAGTTTGTTTTGTTGGTTAGTAAGAATACAGAAATTTGATTATTTACAACAACAACAAAAAAAAGTACAGTAATTGATAAAGCATGATGTCTCACACTCAATAGAAATGAATAGAAATTTGTCCTGGATTTGCAATTGAGTTTTCAAGTTTAAAGGTGAAGTGTGCCATTTCTGACACCAAAACGAAAAGTGAAAAATAATGTTTTTTCCAAGCATGTCTCTTAAACCCCTTCCCCACCTGCCATTGGTCAGTCCAACAGGTCCCGCCCCCCGACTCGCACCATTGGTTAAGCCAAATGACGACATATCGACCCATGTTTTGACAACGCCACAGAAGTCAGTAGTTGTTTCTGTATGTTAAACTGGGATATAAAGTTTGATCATGTGAATGTCTTTTAACATACATGTGGATATGTATGTGTACGACATCCGTCTTTCAGCCCCAAACGTGTGTTCCCTGCCCAAGTATTGCCTATGAGAAGACATGTCTGTTTTAACAGCCATTGTTACAAGTTTATAATGTATTTTTCTATCTTATTTTATATGTATGTAATAAACAATATTAAACGCCTTGTCTCTGTATCCTGAATAGATGAAAAGTTTCATATGAATAATTGCGCTTTTCGCTCTTTAGAAGCCAATAGCACATCAGGGTGTTTTATCTTAAGAAAGTAATATTGCATATCATTATCCAGCAGTGATTTATCATCGTGGTTATTTGCTGGAGTTTCTGTGGCTGGAGACTCGGGTGCTATGCATCTGTGCCAAGAAAGCACTTTCACAATTGGTGGAGCTCTATTTCATCCTGGCCTTAATAAGTCATGCGCAAACTGCCTTTGTCATTAGCTTCAGAGCGACATAATGCAGGGGATATTTAACGCTCTTCCCTAATAGACAATCAATCAGTGTACTCAGAAGAAGAGATGTTTCTCTTTGCTCATGACCTTGACTAGGAAAATCAATACAGCATTAATAGCACCTCGACAGAATACGCTACCACATTATTGGGTTTGCCATGGTCAGTATTGCCAGATGAGCACTCTTACTGATTAAACATGCTGGAACTGCACAATATAGCTATAGACATCACATTATGGCAATACCCATTAGTACATTTAATTCTATTTCTAAACTGTAATTGGAAGAGCTGCATTCAGAGTCATTAAGAAATAGCAAATCGTTATAGTAAAATCTTTGTTTGATGCAACTGCAGAGTCTAGTGTTCCGGAAAGTGGAAAAATTGGTTATTGTGATTATTGCTAAAAAAAAATGTATATAGCTATTTAACGATTATTGGTGTCTTCTATCATATTGTTGCAAACATTTTCTATAATAAGGCAGTAGAGGCTGTGATGCTATGCCGTGCTCAAGGCAGGAGTTTTCAAATGGATAAAAAAAACTTAAAATGTATTGTTAATGACCCCTTCCTAAAATTCCTAAAGGCAGCTATATATTTTAATGCATAAAAACACATTTATACTGTGTAAGAATTAAATAATTAGTTGTTTGACTCCGACACTGTAAAAAATAAGTGTAATTTTAACTGTAAAATTTTGTAAAAACGCAATGGGAAAAAAATGTTAATAGGTTAACAGTAAGTTCCCGTACTATATACAGGGTAAAACTGTAAAATATCTAACCAGACATTTCATGTAATTTTACAGTAAAATGCTGTTAATTTGACAGTTTTTAGAAGTAAAAATTCTCTTTTACCACCTGCATTATTATGGTGGTTGTCAGTATGTACAAAACAGATTTTAATAGCAGTGTGCATTGTTGAATTTACTGGTTTACATTCAAATTTTCTTGTTTGTAAATTACAGTTTTATACTGTAAAATTTACAGTTTTGGGCCATAAATGTGTTTACAGTTTTTCTGTATTTTTTACAAAATTATTCTGGCAACCACAGCTGCCAAAATTATTTTGTAAAAACTACAGAATTTTTTTTTACAGTGTATATTGTCATAGTGCTAAAGCAAAATGGTAAAATATCACCTAGAATTTATTTATTTATTTATCCAACAAAACAAATCTGAAAAACGTAGTACAGTAATAATCAATAAGATTAAATAATCACAATTAATATAATGAATTCTGAATAGTCTTTAAAAAGCAGCACATTTGGTTAATGCAAAAACTTTGACAGTCCAAAAAAATTTTAATTAAGCAGAAATTAAATAATATAAATATTAGATAAAAAAAAGATACAAATAAATAAAAACCTTAAACTTAAAATGATTCTGTTGAATTGCTTCTGTTCCTTTTTTGTAAATCGCTTTGCATAAAAGAGTCTGCTAAATGCATACATATAAATGAAAAAAGAAATTCACTTTACAAATAACTGAAATAAGAAAAAAATTACTAAAATAAAAAAACTTAAAACTTAATAAAATTGAAGCTAAATAAAAATATTTTAAAAAATAATAATAAAAAGTTACTTTACAAAATTACTGAAACTTAGAGCAGCGCTATGTAACTTTTTCTGTGTTCAGAATTTGCAAAATGTATATAATGAGCGAGTACATCATGAATGCAACTTCTAAACCGCGTTTTTGTCTTATTCCGAATCACTACGGTACACTTATAATAAGTACTTATATTTGGACTATTGTAGCCTGGTCGGGTCGTCACCGCTGCGGAGTAACACATACCTGCGTGAATCGCCATAGACATAAACTTAGAGAAGTAGCTCCGGTTGGAATGTTCTTCCGCGGGATGTGTGCAGTTCTGTTTATTAACCGCTAGAGCACCAAAAGTTAGTGCTGCTTTAAACTAAAATGAAAATGAAAATGTAAAAATAAAACTAAAATTATAAAAATTAAACTAATTCAAAGGATTAATAAGTACTACAATAATATATAAATAATACTAAAATAACACTGGCTTAAAGCACTCCGCTTCCTAGCAACTCCCATGAACCGTGGTAAAAATCTCAGGTGGCCTAGTGACTTTAACTGGATCTCTCTTTCATAACTCTTCAAGCAGAACACAAAAACTTCAAAATAAGCTCCTCAAAAACAACAACAACAACACAGAGTTTCCATTTCATCATACATTTCTGTCATTGCCTAAAACAAGTTCCCAAGTAAGCACTCCCCCATTCTCTCCTCTCCTTCGCCCTTGTCTTTTCCCTTCACTCTCTTCCTCCCCATCTTCTCAGAGCAATCCAGGGCCGTGTCTATCACAAGGGCTCAAATTGCCTGGGCCTCCGCGGCCCTCTGCTCTGAGCTGATAAGACATGCCAGGGGTCCCGCCAGCTGTTTAGTCATAGAAATCGCATCTTGAGTCGCCGTCAGGTTCTAAACCATGAAAGTGTTTGTTTGTGCGAGGAGAGAAAGAGGCTCTGCTCGCGGATCTCACGATTGGCCTGCGGGACATCCGCTCTCTCCCTGACTCCAGCTTTTCCCACTCTTTTCTTTGCTCTCGTTCCCCCTCTCTGGTTTCTCTCTCAGCTTGAAGGCAGAGGGGGTGTCAATTATCCCGTGGTTGGAGGAGAGGATATTCAGCGAAGACGGCACTGCATCCAACAGAGCTGAGATGGGAGGATGAGGAGTAAAACGAGCTACTTCATCTCGTAATTAAAATTTTTCATTGCCACACTGCGGTGTACAACATAAACCCACCAACTGACAATTAAAACACTGCTTGCACTCATTATTAGTTTACAAAAGAAGCTGTTTCAATGTTAAGACCATAAAAACAGTTGATTCATGAGACATGACAAAACTTCCCTCAACTTCCCACAGCTGCCACTTTTTTTAAATAACAGCATTTCCATTATGATGAATGAATTAACCAGAGATGATCACTTCAAATAAAATATCCATCAAATATTTAAGAAAACATTTAGAAAGAAGATTTACAATTAGATGTGAACTGCGATTGGTTATACATTGTTATATGTTTTTATATAATACAGTGATATTAATAACTCTAGATTATATGTGTGGGTTAAAATAATTTCTTTTTCCAAGTCATTTCTGCTTTTTATGTAGTTATTACATGTATAGGTAATGTAAAATCTCCTATTCTAGTTCAGAATTATATTTAGTACGAAAGCAAACAGAAAGCTATCATTTAGCAGACGCTTTTATTCATAGCAATCTATAGTATAATTACAGTGAGAGTTCCACTGGAACAATCTGAGGTTAAAGGGTTAGTTTCAGAAGTGACGCACGCGGAAGCGCAGCGGAGAGATCAAAACAAAACAACGGTCACTAATTAGTAATTCATCATCCTCCCGGAACTGCTTCCGTGTACAACAGTGAGCGCAAGCTAGATTAAAGTGATTATTATGTTTTGAATATGGATATTTTTCTTACAAAAACACATCGATTCGCTACAGAAGGCCTTTGTTCACCCCCTGGAGCCGTGTGAGACACTTTTTTTTATGGATGGGCGCATTTTATTTAACTGCTTTTGGACTGATGCATGCAACACCCGCTGAGTGGCATTAAACAGCTTGAAAGATCAAAGACAATTTTTAATATAACTCCGACTGGATTCGTCTGAAAGAAGAAAGTCATATACACCTAGGATGACTTGAGGGTGAGTAATTTATGGGCTAATTTTCATTTTTGGGTGAACTAACCCTTTAAGTACACACATCATTTAAATTATTATTAACATTTATTTTCATTGACAAAACAAGTCTTATTAAACTATATGAATTATGTGAATATGCAAAGAAATATAATTTTGGATCCATATATGCATTCTGGTGGTGGGGTCAGCCATGAATTTTAGGATTAATATTCTAAATTCGATTTTTATTTTTATAATTATTAGTTTTCATTGTAGTTTTAGTAATGTTCTTATGTACTTTTGTTGTCTTTATTTGATGTATACAGCTTTAATATAGCTTTAATTTCCTTTTATTTTGGTTTTAGTAATTTTTCGTATTTCAACTTCGACTTCCAGTTAGTTTCCAAGTTTTTTGTTTGCTATTTAAATTGTATTTCAGCTTCATTTCGATTAACGGAAACTGCACTGTTTCTTATACTTATTAATACAGGCCTATAAATATATTCATGTTCAAGCACAAAACTTGATCAACTTTTACAGAAAAACTTTAAATGATAAACATTATATTAATAGAATAAAAAATGCAGACACATGCTGTACAAAGGCTGCATAAGACCTCAAGCATAATCATAGCCAATGCTTAAATGTTAACTGCACAAATTAGACACTGAATTCAAGGGAATTAGAGTGAGAGACAGAGAGAGCGGGTCCCTTTGCTGCCTGCATTAGCATGAGAGGGTGGTATCACATTCCCACTGAATCGGCAAAGCTCATTCCCTACACTTAGGAGCCAGGACGCCCCCCTAATGTGGAGTGTAACACAACGCAGTGAGCCCAGGAGAAGGTGATGTGGTGGGGGGTGGAAGCTAATGAGAGGGTAATTGTGCTAGTGAGAGCTAAAAGAGCGTTGTGATAGGCCAAAGGAGGGAAAGCCGAGCTGTCCTGGGTGAGAGAAAGAGCCCTGAGGGGGTGTTTAACAGGAGCAGGAAGGATCGTCTTAGCTGAGCCGAGAGCACCGCTGACCTTCATGTCCGAGCAGGCGCTCCGGCTCAGCTTTCTGGTGACAGGGAGGCGTGCTTCACTGCAGAACGGGACATGCGGTCAGGCCCTGCTGACTCCAACCGGTCGAAATACTTTATGTGAAAAGTTTATGTGTGAATGCCATTGCACTATGTATCAAAATGTGAGTGGCATTTATATTAAGGAAAGACTATACACTTTTCAAGCAGAACATGATCTGATAAAAAGATTGATTCTTGCCATGTTTTGGGCTGTAATAATTGATCTTGGTATTTGCTGATGTATAATTATTTTTAAGGAAAAGAACAACATTATTTAAAGAGTACTTAATTGCTCATTGAAATCATATTGTTACATTAACCAGAAACAAAAGTAAATAAGTGTAACGCACATTACACTGAACCCCCTTTTTTTTTCAGGGGTGCCACCCCAAGATTTACTGTGGCCTCCTCTGGCCACCCCATTAAAATTTTCTGGGGATGCCACTGATTTAATTAATAATAGATTATCTGAAAGTACATTTTAAAAATACATTTACTTTTAAGATTTGAAGTATAAAAGCACATTTAACATTATTAAGTGCACATCTTTTTCAGAAGACAAATGACAAGAACATTACAGCTGAAATAATGCACAGGTTTTAACAAAAGGATTCAAGTGTGTTTTATTCAGTTTTAAAATGTGCAAATCCATTTTGTTACATCCAACATGTAACATATTAATGCATATAATACCAAAAACAAAACTTAACCCAAACTACAACATATACAATTGCCAAGAGCCTATGTGAATAAAGATGATTCGATAAATCTACACAAAAAAAAAGGTCTCGGTTATGTATGGTAACCCTCTTTCCTTGATGGAGAGAACGGAGATGTTGTGTCGAAGTTCCGACACTAGGGGTCACACTTGGGAGCCCAGACACCACTGACATCATTGAGAAAAGGCCAATGAAATTGGCGAGCAAAATTTGCATAGCTGGCCACACCCTGGATATCTGAGTATAAATAGGCCAGCATGGCATTTGCTCACTCATTTTTGTTCTGAGGAGTCGAAAAGCACCTCAACCCGCTCAGAAGCAGTTCAGAGTTGTGGCATAAGGGACACAAAAGTGTGTTTTATTCAGTTTTAAAATGTGCAAATCCATTTTGTTACATCCAACATGTAACATATTAATGCATATAATACCAAAAACAAAACTTAACCCAAACTACAACATATACAATTGCCAAGAGCCTATGTGAATAAAGATGATTCGATAAATCTACACAAAAAAAAAGGTCTCGGTTATGTATGGTAACCCTCTTTCCTTGATGGAGAGAACGGAGATGTTGTGTCGAAGTTCCGACACTAGGGGTCGCACTTGGGAGCCCAGACACCACTGACATCATTGAGAAAAGGCCAATGAAATTGGCGAGCAAAATTTGCATAGCTGGCCACGCCCTGGATATCTGAGTATAAATAGGCCAGCATGGCATTTGCTCACTCATTTTTGTTCTGAGGAGTCGAAAAGCACCTCAACCCGCTCAGAAGCAGTTCAGAGTTGTGGCATAAGGGACACAACGTCTCCATTCCCTCCATCAGGGAACGAGGGTTACCATACATAACGTTCAGTCAGTCACTTTGACGTTGTGCCGAAGTTCCGACACTAGGGGTCCCTATACTAAACGCCGCAACTGCTGAACTGCATTACAAGTCCATGGGGGCGCAGATGTTGACAAGCCCAGCGTGTCACAATCAAATGCACCTCTCCTCCTTGTAACCTTCCAATGCCCAAGACTTATGACCTCACTCTCCAACATCCGGGAGATCTGCCATATAAGGAAGAGGTCACCTCAGCCGGAGCCTTTGCTCATCTGAGAAAATAAGAATAAAATAGCAGCTGAAAAGTCTTGATTGTTGATGTTGGGGAAGCGTTAATTTCCCTGATTGGGGAAAGAACACTATGGAGACCACATCCTACCCGAAAGGGAGGTAACGTGAGAAACAACCCATGGACTCACTAAAAGGGAGTACTACATAGGGAAGGTTTCTGTGGTGGGCTCCACATAAGGGGAGAACTACCAAGCACAGAACCAGGCGACAAACCAGCTGTCTGTCTAGGGAAAACACTGAGTCCTTATCAGGAACAGTGCAGTGGATTAATGTGCATATGAGACCACCATAGGTGGGTCACAACACATGGAGCACCAACCCATTACGAGAGTTCACTCGAGGGATACTTACAAGCAATGAGTTCTTGCAGCGAGTTTCTCCGCCAAACTCAGCTATGCATGAGTGCTTGAGTGATGGAAAGGCGGTCCAGTGTTCATAAAAAGGAACTGAATTGGACTCAAAGAGTGCACATTATCACCTCAGAGAAGGAAAGGGTGCAATATGCAAACTCTACACCTTAAGGGGCGGTCATACTGCACTTTTCGTTCCATTAGTCAATGTCCATTACGCATGTGAATGCGTCAGAACGGAAACGCAAGCTCGTGTAAAAAGTTCAAGCTTGGTGAACTCTGACCTGCAAATTCGCATCACGTGAAACCATGTGACCAACAGCAGATCGATACGTCACAGCATGACCTTGTAGCTGAAATAAAAGAAGATAAATTTAAAACTGCTATGATGCAGGAAAGTGGAGTAGATTGTATGTTTACATTTTACATTTTAGTTTTACATAGACACCTTGTTAATGGTCACAGTGGGACTATGTTCAATGTACCTGAGGCAGGGTTCCTGTGGCGTTGTGGAACAAGGCTCACCATGGCAGAGGACGTTGTGTCCTTCGAGGCACTTGGTAAAGGGTGCACAGCACCAGCCTTGTCCCCAAAGTCTGCTGGGGTAGCCTCTGACGTATGAAGAAGTCGACGCTTGCCTAGGGTCATCATACTGGCTTGAGATCAGACCTGGTGCATTAAAATGTGAGGAGGCAAGGAAGAAGACTGTGTCCAAACAGGCTTTGATGTTTAATTTCAGCACTTGGCCATCGTGATACCAAGGGCCAGAAATGCTTTGTGAGTAGTATGACCCAGGAAAAAATGAATTCCTGTTTTACTGACCACTTGGTGGCTGTCTGCCAAATGGCAGATAGCCTAGGTGATGCAGCATCCACCTCCCGTCCCCCAATGGAAGTGGAGCTGGCTGGTCAGTACACACCCTGGCTTGCTCGTTTCAGGTCTGCTATGAGACCTGCCTGAGGGTTCTAAGCAACCTGAGAAGGAACTGGTGGTGCTACCTGGCTGTGAGAAGATAGCCATTAGTCGGCTTAACCGCCGGTCCAGACTACTGCAGAGTCATTGCAGTTCTCGCAGGGCGTCCCCGGTGACAAGCAGGTGGAAATTGCTACATCAAGGGTCCAAGGATAGAACCCAACCCAAGCCAAGGCAGAATACTTCCGCCCGCTTGCTGACCGTGGAAAATTGCTGTTCAAACTCTCAGACGGTGTTGCCAAAGAGACCAACCTGGGAAATGGGGGCATCAAGAAAACACACTTTTTCAGAAACCGCATCCCCGTCATGTTGAGCCACAGGTGGCGCTTCTGGGCCACTAATGTGGACATCGCCATCCCCAGAGCCTGCATTGTGACTACCATAGCCCAGAGGGCATAGTCAGTCGCCGGAAGTAGTTCCACCCCGGCCCCTGGCCCCACCAGGTGGCGGTGTTTTGCACACAAAATGCACTGCAATCGCTCTCTCCATCGGGGGACCCCTGTATATCCCTTCGCTGGATCGCCGTCAAAGGTGGTGAGAACGGAAGGACCGGTGTATTGTGTTATGGCAGAAAGGTGCCTTCCACAACTTCATCAGCTCCTCTTGCACTTCTGGGAAGAAAGCGGAGTGTCGCACTCGGTCTCCAAGAACCAACCAACAGAGAGAGCCCAGGACAGGGTGAAGGAGTCCACTCAAGCGTCAGACTCAGACTGACACACAGCACCCAGAAGTGCCGGTTCAGTAGAGTCATCTGCTTTCGATCAGTCAGATCCGTCCTCCAATGCTGCGAAAGACAACTCATCCTCATCAACAAGCTCCGAATGACTCACCCAGAAACTCTACTGGAGAACACGTGCAGTTGGAGGAATGAGAGGTCCGCAGGAATTCATCCGGCGAAACTGCTCCTACATCTCCAACATCTCCTTGCTCTCTTTCAGTGCAAATCATCGAGGCCTCATATCCGGAAGTAGAAGGGCCCAGAAGGGAAGCAGCTGAGGTGACTCACGATCTTTCTTTTAAAAAAAAGAATGCGAGCTTCAAGCGCAACATGCCAATAGCCATGTCCTCACAAGAAGGATATAAACCATCCACAAGTTGCTTCAGCATGAGCACAGCCTAAACACTGAGCACAGCGATCAGAGAGTGTGATGTACAAACCGCAACCAGAAGAGCATGGATGGAAAGGCATGTTGTAAACACACACAAATCCACCCGTGAAGCTCTTTTACAGTGCCAACCACTAATATTGGCACCCTTGGTAAATATGAGCAAAGGTGGCTGTGAAAATAAATCTGCATAGTTTATCTTTTTGATCTTTCATTAAAAACATTCACAAAATTCTAACCTATCATTGAAGTAAAACAATTGAAACTGGGGGGAAACTCACATTATGAAATAAATGTTTTTTCTCCAATGCATGTTGGCCACAATTATTGGCACCCCTGGAAAATCTTATGAGTAAAATAACTCTGAAGTATGTTACCATTCATATTTACAATTTTCTTACACCAGGGTGACTAGGAGCATGAAATTCTCCAGCCATGACTTTCCACAGGATTATAAATAGAAGGACACAAAGGCCAAATTCCCTTAATCATCCATCACAAAGAGTAAAATCAAAGAATATAGTTCTGATGTGCAGAACAAGATTGTTGAGCTTCACAAAATAGAAAGTGGCTGTAAGAAAATAGCTAAAGCATTTAAAATCCCCATTTCCACCATCAGGGCAATAATTAAGA
>NW_015662569.1:358646-403139 GCF_001515625.1 Sinocyclocheilus rhinocerous | reverse complement strand
TCTCTGAGCTCTTGTCAGGTGTTCTCCAAACTTATCAGGCACTATAGGAGAAAACTCAGAGCTGTTATCTTGGGAAAAGGACGTTGCAATAATTGGGTGGCAATAATTGTGGCTAATGTGAACTAGAGAAAAACATTTATTTAATAATAAGATTTTCCCCCCACTTTCCATTGTTTTACTTCAATGACAGGTTAGAATTTTGTGAATTTTTTGAATGAAAGATCAAAAAGATAAATCATGCAGATTTATTTTCACAGCCGCCTTTGCTCATATTTACCAAGGGTGCCAATATTAGTGGTTGGCACTGTAAACAACAGAGTGAAATAAATAAAAATATCTTAACATAAAACAAAAAAGGTAAATATCGCTTGCAGAGTATTTTTATTTTATGCATTCTCTCCAAACAACATGTAATTTACATTTATGTATTTGGCAGACACTTCTCCAAAGCAACTTGCATTTGAGGCATACTGTACAATTTATCAATTAATGCATTCCCTGGGATTCAAACCCATGACCTTAGCATTGCTAACACCATGATTTGCTGTTTATGTAATTCTGTCAAATTATGGAAAAAGTGTTAAAACTGTGTATTTAAGATACAACTAAATCGCATTTTCATATTCTTTGCAAGAAATATAAAATGCATCTTGACAAGAGTCTTTTTAGTCCAAAAATGTAAAATAAATAAATAAATCATTTTAGTCACCGTCATGTCTGCCACAGAATGCTGTACAATACACAATTTGGGTTGTGGAAGCGGAAATGTTCATGACTCTCAGAAAAAAATAAATGAATAAATAAACACTTTTCAGTTTGCTTTCTACAAGTCCAATGGCTAAAAGTGTATGTAACTGAAGAAACACAAGTAAACATTTCTTTTGTTTTTACAAGCTGAGCGATGGGTCGAAAAAGTTTGTGGCAATCGAGCTGAAAATAACTATTCCTTCAAGTTCACAATCAGCACCTTCCATCAAATATACCCAAAAGCTTTAGTCAAACACACTCAAGCTAAAGCACTATTATAAGCTTGCTCTGATTTAATCGCCTATTGTCAACCTCATTCCTATATCCAGGCCATTCGATGTATCTCACTTAATTTGAAATCTCTTTGTAAAGCACTTGGCTGTGGATTAGCTCTCTGTTTTTATTTCAAAGTCCTGTATAAGCTGCGCTCCCTCACAGGCTGGCCTGAGGAGGAGAGTTTGATTGGCCAAAGTCTCTCCAAGGATCACAGCTGGAGAATTGCATATTTTAGTTGAGTCTTGGGGTCAGAAATCCTAAAAAAAAAATTAAAAATTAAAAAAAATCAAACAGCACCTACATCACCACATGTTGTTGTACATCTTGGGAAAAGGACGTTGCAATAATTGGGTGCCAATAATTGTGGCTAATGTGAACTAGAGAAAAACATTTATTTAATAATAAGATTTTCCCCCCACTTTCCATTGTTTTACTTCAATGACAGGTTAGAATTTTGTGAATTTTTTGAATGAAAGATCAAAAAGATAAATCATGCAGATTTATTTTCACAGCCGCCTTTGCTCATATTTACCAAGGGTGCCAATATTAGTGGTTGGCACTGTAGCAGGACATTTGCTCTCAAAGACTGTTGAAGCACCGGGTACTCTCACTACACTTATCTGTGTATGAGCAAGGAAAAAAATGCTGCTTGTGCCATAAATACAACGACGAGGAGATGGTGAATGAAGTGCTCCATCGACTCAGTGGAACAGAACGAGTGAGCAAATGCCACGCTGGATATTTATACCCGGATATCCAGGGCATGGCCAGCTATGCAAATTTTACTCGCCAATTTCATTGGCCTTTTCTCAATTATGTGAGAGGTGTCAGGACTCCCAACTGCGGCCCCTAGTCGGAACTTCGACACAACGTCTAAGTGACTGACTGAAAGGGAACGATGGTTTTAAAAGTGTACTATAATCCTAATAGTGATTTATAAAATCATATGCTTCACATTTCTGATTTTAAAACTTCCAAAAATTCACTTCCATAAGTGCTTTGTTTTTGCTATTTATAAAGAAAGCAGAGCATAAATTGAAATTCATTTGTCACCATTATGCCACAAATTTTCACCTGATGTTCCTATAATGAATATTTTGTAAATAGCCCACACTATAATGAGCAGTGTTATCATGAAACAGCGGTGGTGGTACTGCAAAGTTTCAGTTAGTAGGCCTGAGGCAAGGTTTGTGCATTATAAACATCACCAAATGAACAGCAGCTCCGCTCTATTGTAAGAGTGGAGTAATTAGCTTCTGCTTATCTGCTTATTCTGCCCTTTGGCACTAGTTGAATTTCACCCCCATTAAACTGCAGCCTTATCAGCAGCTGACATAGTGTAATACTCATTTCTGACGAGTTTTGAAACATACATCGGTGTACTGTTCAACAAGACCCCATAATGTGGAGAGGCCAGAGGGAGGGAATAGACAAGAAAAAAAGAAAAGAAAAAAAAATCAACAACAAATGCAAGTTTGGAAATCAAAGGCTGCCTAAAAAAAAATAGCTTTTGTTTTCCATAAAGCCACGGGAAGATGAATCCATAGATGTCTGGCATTGAATGGCATGCCATAGATTTAATTTTAGACGTGATAATTCCCTATTTGCCCAAAGTCAATGTCAAGCAATAATGAGGGACGTTTGAGTGGATGTCACACTTGCTTTCGGTTCTGAGAAGATAACAAATAGGCTTTCTGATTCGTATGTAATTGTGATGAAATCAGGGATCGTGTGAAAGGAATTTAGAGTCGGAACGCATCCACATTCAGCTCCGATTTATTCAAACAGCTCCCACTACAAATCACTTCCGCTGTATGCTGCAGAGACACCACTAAAATACTTCACCGCTAAATCACTCAGTGGGTGTAGGATTGCAGCAGGGACCTGAAAATGAAGACATTTATTCCACTCACTTTTTTCCCGGGACAGAAATTTTCCAAGTATGTTTATTTCATATGCTAATTCTCCCTCTGAGAACACAGTGAATGAGTCGAGTCCTAAATGCTTATTTTCACCATTTAGCATCCAACAGAAAAGCCCCATGGTGACACGGAAAGTTAGCCTGAAGTGACCCAGGCAGGTAGCCAAACAAGCGAGAGAAGAGTCTTTACAAAGCATCGTGAGAACTTCTCAGAGCTCACAATAGTTTTTACCCCCTCAAAGACTTAAGCACGTTTCCACTCATTGGAGACAAGTTTGTTCCAAAGAAAGAGATTTTTGCCAAACTGATTCACTCCAATCCGTAATGGGCGAATCTCACAAAAACATGTCTGGGTCACATTTCACCAAAATCCAGAAGAAAACAAAAATGTAATTTGCATAAAGTAAAGCATATAGGCCTACCATTAAAGGGTTAGTTCACCCAAAAATGAAAATTAGCCCATAAATTACTCACCCTCAAGTCATCCTAGGTGCATATGACTTTCTTCTTTCAGACGAATCCAGTCGGAAGTATATTAAACATTGTCTTTGATCTTTCAAGCTGTTTAATGCCACTCAGCGGGTGTTGCATGCATCCGTCCAAAAGAAGTTAAATAAAAAGCGCACATCCGTTAAAAAAAAGTGTCTCACACGGCTCCGGGGGGTGAACAAAGACCTTCTGTAGCGAATCGATGCGTTTTTGTAAGAAAAATATCCATATTCAAAACTTAATATATTATCACTTTAATGTAGCTTGCGCCAACAGTTCTACACGGAAGCAGCTCCGGGATGATGAAGTATGAGGTCAACGTTGCGCATGCGCTGGTGAGTCTCGTGAAAACCAACGTTTGTTAACAGGAGCAAAGGAAGCAAAGTTTCCTTACTTTAGCAAAGGAAAACCAGTCTCCTCTTGGCTTATATCGAAATCCTCCAACATTCTTCTTTACAAATGAACTACATTCTACATTCTACATTCTGTTTTGCACTACCGTTTTCATTTTTTTTTCTTCTCTTTACTGAATGTCAATACAGTTATACTTTTCAATAACATTATAAAAAAAATTTGTTAAATTATGCTACTTCATGATTAAAAACTCTACAGCATACTTATAGCACAATAACCTGGTCTGCTTTTACTGTTACTAATGCCTTTACTCTGACATGAATCAATATGAAAATGAATTAACATCAGGGTGCGATTTGTAGGGGGGGATGTGGGGGGATTTTCCCCCTTTCTGGTCTATGTATCCCTGCCTCTGCTAAATTATTTTAATCCCCAGTGGGGATAAAAAAAATATATATATATCCCCCTGGGTGATGCTACCCCACCAACCACCAACAGAGCATATAAAATACCAAAAATAAAAATATTTTTATGAAGTAAAATACTGCAACATGGCAATACAAACAACAATAACATCAGAAATGGACTTTAACTGTCAGCGCTCCCGCTGAATAGAGACCGTCTGGGTTTCCTGATCCTGGTTCACGTGCCTCAATCCATGCAGGGCTTTGCAGAAAGTCAGCGCGATTGACATGAGATTAATACACAATGTTTTTGCTCAAAACTCACTCTACTGTGACCTAATGCAGATATTGTATATAATAAACTGACACATAAATGTAGTCTATTATGAGACAGAATGCAGAAGTTTACTGGCACCGTAATGTGGGGATTATGATCACGCAATATTGACTGATGGATCGGCAGAGAATCGTCTTTCTGCGAGTCATTAATAAATTATGGTTCTATTCTATTTAAAGAAATGTGAGGTAAACATGTGAATACATAATGTGTGCACTTTTGGAGTAAACGTTTGAATGTTGTGTAGAAGCACTGATCAAAAATAAATGGAAGCAAACGCGATTGAATATGTACAGGTTTGTGTCACAAATTATATTATTCTATTCAAAATATCATGAACTCTTGATTGATTTTGCATTCCTGGCAGAAATAAGAACTATTAGTGTCATTGTAACCAGTGTTGGGCAGTAACTAGTTACTGTAATATTACTTTTTTGCAGTAACTAGTAGTGTAACTAATTACTAATAAGATTTCAGTAATAATAGTTACCATCCATAAAACATGCTCGTTACTCAGTTACTTGATGCCTTAACCCCTACTGATTTAAAATCCAACAATCCAATAATTCCTGGATTTATTTTCATAATTTTCACGACTCGCACAGGCACATGAAGTTTCCAGTGCATCAGGAAAGCTTGGAATATGGAAAAGCTTATATTCATGGGATGGAAATATTGCCATTATACTGATTTTGTCAGGAGAAAAGGTGATCTGAGCACAGATGTGCAAATTGTGGGATTACTTTACTCTGGCATTACATGGCTTGCCCACCCACATCCCTCTGATACCAATATAAATTATATTACTATATTTAAAAATCTTATGAACTTATGTGATTTCTTATGATAAAATACTTATACATGAAATATAATCATATATGGGTAACAGAGAAATTATGGCTACAGTTAGCTTCAAGTTACACATGACAATTAATACAACACTTTTACTTAAAAGTCACTATCAGTCACCATTGGGTGTTTGTAAAAAACTTCTGACTGCGATCCAATGTAGATTTTGGTCAAATGATGAGGCAGAAATATTTTGTTAGTAACATTTTATAAGAATTTTATGGGGAAGAAACACAATTACAACTTCTGTGGGGCGTGAAGGAAAAGTAATGTAACTAGTAGTGTAACTAATTACTGTTGCCAGATAAGTAAAGTAATAATATTACTTTTGAAAGGAGTAACTAGTAACAAGTAATAAATTACATTTTTGAAGTAGCGAGCCCAACACTGATTGTAACCAAATATTATCATAAATAGTGGTCAAATATCGAAGGTCAAGGTTAAAATGTAGAATATTTATTGTAAAAATGTTTCTGTAACAGCTATATATTCATAGCTCCACTGTGGTTTTTGATATATTTTTGATATTTTTGATATATATGACAACCATTAGTATGTTAGTCTCAGTCATCACGCCGGACCGTTGCCTGAACATCTGATGTAGGGATGGGCGTATCGATCCTGAAGTATCGATATATCGATACTCAAATAAAAAATATTGATACTACGGTGTGTTTTTTTTTTAGCAGTGATTTTGTTTATTTAACAAACAAAAAAATTAATGCGTACAATATGTACTGAATTGGATGAATAACCTGTGTTAGCGAATAATTGTGTAGGATAGAATTATTTTCCTGTTCATATTAGTATGTTAGTCTCAGTCATCACGCCGGACCGTTGCCTGAACATCTGATGTAGGGATGGGCGTATCGATCCTGAAGTATCGATATATCGATACTCAAATAAAAAATATTGATACTACGGTGTTTTTTTTTTTTAGCAGTGATTTTGTTTATTTAACAAACAAAAAAATTAATGCGTACAACATGTACTGAATTGGATGAATAACCTGTGTTAGCGAATAATTGTGTAGGATAGAATTATTTTCCTGTTCATCTCAGTAGCCCCTCACTGCAGAACACAAGATCCAGGGGGCGTGGTTGGATCCACATCTAGGGGGTGGAGATTGGTAGGTTTAGGGGTGGAGATGGGTGGGTTTAGGGATCAGGGGGTGGAGACGGGTAGGTTTAGGTATATTTAAGGTGGGAGGAGTTTGATCTGGATCCAACCACGCCCCCTGGATCTTGTGTTCTGAAGTGAGGACCATCTCGCTCATCTGAACCATAGACTGTTCTGATCTGAACACACCACTGATCTATATATATCATTTCTATTTATAATCTATTATTATAATAATAATAATCTCTATTATAGATCAGTGGAACACACGCAAATGCTGCAAGACAGAACTAATCAATCACAGAGAGCGTTCACTCACTTCTGACATTGCATTCAAACAGGGCTGCGTTTCCCAAAAGTATCATAAGAAACCATTGATGCTTTTGGGAAAGGCAGAACAATGCTTTTCAGAGGACAAAAAAAAACATATGCTTGAGTTATTTCACAATAGACTAATTGAAATTGTAGCCTACATAGTTTGTGCAATTACATTTATTAAATTGAACGTTAAAAGTTCATATTGATCATGTTCTATTCTGTAATGTTAATATAAATCATAGCTGTCAGAATAAAAAGGTTGCATTTTATGCATGCAACAGCCTTTCACTGGCAGTCCCTTATAAAAATGAACCATGGTGGTTTTACTAAAGTGACCGTAGTTCAACTATAGTATTTGTAGAATTCCATGGTTACCACTACAGTAAATATATTTTAACCACGTGAAAACAAAAATATAAACTAGTAAGTTGCAATTGAGGCGTATTGAATGTTAAAATGCGTTTCAAATATAAAGTTAAGTGGGTCTCATTACCCATTTTACTCTAAGTAATTTAATAATTTAATAAATTTGATAATTTAAAAGTTCAGTTTAGAAGCATTGTATCGGTATCGGTATCGACCATACTGGCCTTTATAAGTATCGTATCGTATCGTATCGAGAACAAAATAAGTGGTATCGCCCGTCCCTAGTCTGATGCATATGGCACACAAAAAACACTTCGGGAGTTTCGAAGGCGTCATCGGATTGGTTGAATTATACATGATTTCCGGGTGTCTCGCGTGTGTCGCGTTCTTTGACGTTCCGCCTGGAAACAAATATGCCATGACGCCAAACCCCCTCATGTTAGAACAAAGCCATCGTGTTTACAACTGTGATAATGAGCGCTAATCAGGATCAACTAAATGCTGGATTTTTTAAAGTATGTGAAATATTTAAAGTTCGCGGCATAGAATCTTTGAAATACGTCCAAGAGTTTTACACACAGTCTGTTATTGTGAGGACATTTCAACGCCCCTAAACATGATGCAACACAAACCGAAACGTGATTGGTTGCTTTATCTGTCAGTCATATGTTCTCTTGGGCGGTCCTTGCCATTCAAAGCGGCCAAGGACAAGGTTCCCAGACCTTCTGCAGTCAGTCTGAAGGTCTGGATACACGAGACTATAGTAATGTAGGCTAGTGCGCACAATTTAGTAAAGCGAGAGAACAAATTATATTGTGCGCACAATTTCTTTATTTTTTCCGGCATATCATGTGCGGGGTTCCGTACCAACTTATGTAAATCTTCTAAGCAGTGCTTTTCGACAAGGGGCCCAATAAGCCTTGAAAAGTTTAGTTCTATTAACATAATCTTAATTTAAACGCTAAAACCCTATAAATAGAGGTACAAAATAAAACTGAAATAATTTTTGTATTTATTTTTATTACAATGGAAGAACCCATGATAAATATTAGCTTAGAAGGACCTTCAAATATTGTCTTAGACCAATTTAAGAACCACTGTTCTGCACTTAACATTTGGCTTAACATGACCTGCTTCTTTCAGTGTTTAATTTTTTTGTTTTTCCAAATGTATCATCTAATCAATATTTACATGCATGTAAAAATGTTCTGTTCCCAATTGTCAAGCGTTTTTATAAAAATAAGTTTAGCATACTTCTTGTGGTATTGCAGGATTGGTGGTGCTGTAGACTCCATATGATGTATCGCTTGTCTTTTCACCAAGTCACCTTGAAAAGCATATGCTAAGTGAATGAATCTAAATGTATTAAAAACATTCTGTACTTTCACTACTTGTCAAATTCAGCTTTATTGTCATTGTTCACACTGCAGAGTGATACATGAAAATAAATCTGATATAAAAAAAGATGTAACCTCCTTGTCTGACAAGGTTTTTGGGGTTGTTTTTCATGTTTCCTTCTATTCTTTGCAGCTTCAGGGGTGAAGGAGAATCATGTCATATGCACTTTTAAAAAAAATTATTTTACGATTACAACAACAAATAAAACGTGTATCCTGTCTATCTTATGTTAGCATTTTACCATATTTTTAACTATTCATTTAAAACTATATAATGACATGACATGACTGCTAGTATTCATCTATAATTTACTATTAATATTTTGAACTATCTTTTATTTTTATATTTTCAGTCTTTCTTTTTAATTTTATTATGTGCTTTTGTCATTTTTGTTAGTTCTTGTTTTGTTTTGTTTTTACATATAATTTCTGTTTAGCTTGAATTTTTCGTTTTAGTTGTAGTTTTAGCCATTTTTAGCTTTATTTCAATTACCAAAAACAGGTTTTAGTATTTTCTTGTTACCAGTAACAACACTGAAACACACAGGACTTTCACCAATATAAATGATAAAAGAGTAAAAGATTGTCTCGAAAATATGTCAGAAAGCAGCAGTTGCTGGAAGGACATGTTAGTGACTTTTAAAGAAGGGTTCATTCTCATCACTGTAATGTGTCTGGATGATTTTCTTTTTTTGTTGTTGCAAGAAATACTTATTTTCTTTTGATTTTGAATTGAAATACCCATATAAATTTCACTGAGATCCATATAGACATCAAACTAAAAAAAAAAAAAAAATGACTCATGAATGACTTCTTATTTACTCTTTTTCACTTTGACTTCATTCAGGATTATAAAGTATTATAAAGTTCAGTCAATGCGGTCTGGCCATTCTGGATGCAGGACACTGTGAGATCCCACAACTCAATTGAACATTCAGACTCTTTGTCTGGCTGAACGACTGGACCATGAAGAATTGCAGATTTGTTTCTGAGGTGTTGTAATTCTTAGCGGGTCTCTCTCTCTCTCTCTCTCTCTCTGTGTGTGTGCTGTCTCTCCCTCTCATACTGACCGATTTCAAAGAGGAGCACCCCCTCCCTTCCCATTTGCTGTTCTGTTTCCACGTTTCCACAGCAACCGAGCTTCACTCTGTTTTTGCCCCCTTTTTTGTTTTGCACGGGGATGCATCTCATAATAGGGGTCTAAAAGGAAAAGGAAGGGAACACTAGCGGATAAGGGGGAGGCTGTGGGCCAAAGCTGTGAAAAAGCAACAAAAACAGTAAGAAATGCATTGATAATGACATCACCAGCATTTCCCACAGTGGCCAGTGTCTTAATGGGAGCTGGAGCTTCCATTCATCGGCCCGGGGTTGGCTTTCCAAGAGCCTGGGGAGGCCAGCGCTCCCTTCATCTCAATGGGCTTTTTGTTGAGGAACAGAGGAGCTGTTTCTAGGCTTGTAGAAAAGCTCAGCTAATTCACTTTAGGGTTACCAGGAAGCCTGAGCCCGCAAGGTTGGCAACAATGGCAAACTTTGATTCACTTCGATGGCCCAAGAACTCCCAGCTGGAGCACCAGAATTCAAATGGGAACTTGTTTTCTCTTTTCTGTATGTTTCTTTCTCTCGCCGCCCCGCCGCTGTGTCCACACACATTTATTTCTTCATCTCTTCATCTGATGGGATCTCATGGCTGTCTGACTGACCCTGACATATTTCAGGGAGGGACAGTGAGGAGTCTTTCTCATTGAGCACTGGCTCTGCGTCTGATGTTAGAGCACCACCAGTAGGTTTTGGAGAGCAAGGTCTGAGAAAAATGCAGTCGTTTTTTACACCTACACTGTAAAAAATAATAATTTTGTAAGTAAAGATTATTGGAGTATGTTATAGAAGAATATACGATTTCAGTCTTCCTACTTCAAAATTCCATGTTTAATTTAATGTGTTACTTCTCATTTCTGGGTAATTAATTGTGAAATGAATGAATTGGAATGTGCAATTTATTTTTGCCAATAATAATAAAGATAGAATACATATATTGCAAATATATTAGTTATTATTATTATTATTGTTGTTGTTGTTGTTTAAAAAATGTGAAAATGCATTACTGCAATTTCACTGCAGTACATGCACGTTTTCTAAATTTACAGCAGAATTATATTGAACATTAATCTGTAAACAACTTCTAACCGATCAAAGAAGTATAAAACTTCAGCTGTATTAGAATTAAGTCTTAAAAAGTTTAGTTATATTAACATAATCTTAATTAAAATGATAAAAACCCAATTAAATTGGCATAATTTTTTTATTTATTACAACAGAAGTACCAGAAGTAAATATAATCTTAGATAGAACAGGCTTCAAATTTCAAAGTCAAGAGTCAAAAAGCTTAAGAACCTCTGCCCTTTAACATTTAGCTTAACTTAAAAGTAAAGAAACAACATCCAACTGAACAAAGCATAAAACAACAGATGTAACAGAAATGTGTTTAATACAGGGGTATCCAAGCCGAGCCAGTGTCATGCAGAGTTTAGCTCCAGCACACTTGCCTGGAAGTTTCTAATGAGACTGAAGAGCTTGATTAGCTGCTTCAGGTGTGTTTAATTATAGTTGAAGCTAAAGTCTGCATGACCCCGGCCCTCCAGGAGCAGGTTTGAACACCCCTGGTATAATAGCATAATTTGAGCAATGACATGTTTCTTTCCTGTGTGGATGTCTTGTGGCATACCTTTAGAGAGTGAAATATGTAAGTCTTTGACAATGTTTACAATAAAACAGTCACATTACATGAATACTTAAATGTTTCTGCCGCAGCTATATCAAGAAGGCACACATTCATTAGTGATTAACCTGAGCTGTGGCGTCAACAGCAGCTGACAGGGTCAGATATGTATGTTAGTGGAGAAAGATGTTTTGTCCTGATAATGTCTCAATACATGTACTGTACAGTATATGCTACTATGCTGTTATTGCTGAATCTGTTAATAACACATGAAATCTGGCAAGCTGTTTTGTGTCTTTCGCTTCAGGCATTTAGAGGTGTATAATCACACCTCAGGCAAGTTCAAATTCTTGTTCTTTGACATTTAAATTTTTCACAAGTGTAAATATTTAGACTTTTTGAACTTTACTACATTTTTTTAAATAAAATAATAAAAGAGGAAAAAAAAGCAAACGTCATAAAATAACAGAGTAGGCTAAGCTTTGAAAATTTATCTTTTGATCATTTCGGTTCTATTCGGTCAAACCTGTTGGCAAAGACATCCGAATCCTGTAAGGTGGGAAGGTGGGGGCGCAAACAACATTTTTTATTACTGCGTTTCCAAAAATAGACTCACCTGCCCTTTACACTTTTCATTATCAAGTACTATGGTTTATGGTGTTTTGGACATGAACCAGAGTATCATGTAAATATCAGGGTAGAACATGAATTCCAGTATCATGCTATATTTATTATGCATTACTATCTGATACCATCACTATGGTACTGCCACAGTATGTTTTGTGAGGGATATTCAACAAATTCTCCCTTCATTATACAGTTGCAGCTTATGCTTATTATTAGCAGATATATTTGCTTCTGTGCATTTGTGTGTTGCCAAAGACCAGCCAATACCACACTTTTAGGAGATGATAATTAGGCTAATTTGGCCATCAGCTGATTTTTTGTATAGTCTATGATCCTAATGAAAAGTTTAGCTAGATATTACCACCAGTTCATCTAGTAATGATATTATACTTCTACTTCCACATATAAACAATGCATTTTACGTTTAACTGGTCTAATGTCAGTATTACTGAATTAGGAGTTTAACTGTACACAGACACACAGATATTCATTAATTGGTAAATATATAAAGATTCACTTGTAAATAGGAATATAAATTTATATACAGCTGTGCATTTTCCCTTGCCTTTCCCTAAGTTGTCTTTTGCTGACATCTTTTGGACGATGACAGAACTACAGGCGACAACTACAGGTGGTATTTTCAGCAAGGACTTGTTTAACAGGCAGAGCCTGGAATCAATAGGGCAATAATTGGGCAATAACATGTAATATGCAATTAAATTGTAATATATAAGTAAGCCTAGATATCTCTCAGTAAATGAGACTTGTAAACTGACTATCTGCCACAACTGGACTGGTGTCTTCTATCTGGGCTTTTTCATTCACACACACACACACACATATATATATATATATATATATATAGGCCTAGTTATTCTAGCAGTTTTATGTTGTTTCGTAGGAATACAAAGCCTTACGATGTGCGCTGAAGTGTTTGTGTTACCTTGCCTTTCCCTAAGTTGTCTTTTGCTGACATCTTTTGGACGATGACAGAACTACAGGCGACAACTACGGGTGGTATTTTCAGCAAGGACTTGTTTAACAGGCAGAGCCTGGAATCAATAGGACAATAATTGGGCAATAACATGTAATATAAAATTAAATTGTAATATATAAGTAAGCCTAGATATCTCTCAGTAAATGAGACTTGTAAACTGACTATCTGCCACAACTGGACTGGTGTCTTCTATCTGGGCTTTTTCATTTAAATGACTGTAATTGAAATGACTGAACCATACTACAAAGCTTAAGCAAGAATCAGATAGACCACTGATTCATGAACCAATTATTTATTACAAAAAATGCAAGACAGAACTCTTAAACCGTTATCTAATGGCAAACACAATACAAAAACATGTAGGTCTGCTGCATTGAGAGATGAAATAGCTACAGCAATTGAAAAAGAAAAATGACAAATTCAAATCAAAATATGAAGTGTGTGTACAGGTCAGTGATAAACCTTATATTATTGAAATTAAAAACAATGACAATAAAAGATCCATAAGACTGGGGAATATGACTTGTGCTTTAAGAACAAAAGGGATATTTAAAAACAACCAACAACTCCAAAAAAACTATAGAGTACCAAGAGCTTTTTTCTTTTTTTAATAACATCATTCTGGGTCTAAGTATCATCAGTGCTTCATACGAGTATCCCAACACTTCTCAACGTCTCATTTTTCAAACACCATAGTAATTGCTATTCAATTTCAATTCAGACAGCACATGTTGAGCAAAAGTCCAGCCGCGTATGAAGATCGAACATGAGGCTGATTACACGCCTTTGATGAGCTGAACTGCAGGTCTTCAGTGCTGCATTGAAGAGCTTTGGTCTTACACAAAGTAGCTGAGGGCACTTGATCAATTTTTTTTTAAATGCGTGGAAGATATTTCCGTGCCTCATTCCTTTGAGGTTTTGACCGGGAGATCCAAAGTCGCATTCCAATTTCCTAAAGATGTAGTGCTTGTCTAAAAATACAATAGTGCAATGCTTGTTAAAATATGAAATCCCTTGGCTATTCCATAACTTATGAAGATACAGAAAAATAAATCAGATAGAACTTCTTTTTGCAACTGCAACTTTTTACACATATACAGCAGAAGTAAAAAGCACACATTTTGCGGGTATATTCTTTTCTCATATTCACTCAAGTGCACACACACAAATTTATATGAACAATCTTTTAATCGCATCTGTACATGTCCATGTCCAATAAGCATCGAACGTATTATCATAAATACCCTCCATGGACACAATGGATTTCATATTTTGACAAAAGAACATCAAAGAGGAAATAAGTACCAAAGACAACATGTTGAGGAAACTAGTTCAATCCAGAACAATTGAAACACCCCAAAACACTTGTTAGTCCAGAGTACAGCTTATCCATTTGCACTCGTCCAGCAGTTTATACCTGGATATATTTTTATTTTTTAATATCCCATAAAACCATACAGCAACATGTTTTTGTGTCTCCAGACTTCAGGTGAGAAAAGCCTTGAATTTCTTGGTCTAGGAAATTAGGTCACTAAATATAATTACAGGAGAAATAATTGATTCAAACCGCACACTTAATGGAACGATATTCAAGTAAATTGCACATAAATGTACTTCTTGCATACAAAACTCTGGTTCCTACTAACAAACTTGAATTCAATCTGACCTTTGCCCCTCACCTCCCTCTACTACAACCCACACCTTAATAAGTACTTTATTTTGGGTTCACAGATTCAGTGCAAGAAAAGGAAAAATAAATAACACCTACATTTCTCTTTTGTTTTTCTTGTGGATACCTAAAAACGAAGGAACATAAATTACACGATTTGGCTTGTAAATAATTACTTTGCCAATAAACTGAACGAACAAAACAAAAGGGAATGTCAACCAAAAAAAAAAAAAATTTTTTTTTTATATCAACAAAGGTGGATACCACATCCCCTAAAGGTGGCCAAAAAGGGCTATAATAATTACAAGAACATTAGATAGAACCCACACAGCCAGGGACGCCACACCCAAATTACGATTTCGTAAAACAAACTAAACAAAACATAATTTTCCCCCATCAGCTAGGCCTTGACAGTTCCAGAGCTTCGGTCTTTCTCACTCGGACTCATATTCCAGCGGGGCCACCTCATCGATGACCAGTTCCTCTTCGCACTTAATGTCTTCCCGTTTCGGGGACAATTTTATCATCGTGTGGACCTTCTTATGGCGTGAGAAACTGGAGGAGTGAACAAAAGTTTTCCCGCACTGTGGGCATTCGTAGAGTTTTCCCGAAGCGTGCGTTTGCTGGTGCTGCTTGAGGTTGGAGAGCCGAATGAAGGTCTTCTTGCAGACGTTGCAGGTGTAGCACTTGTCGCTGGAGAGTCTGGCGGTGTGGCTGAAGCGTTTCTCACACATGCGCTCATCGTTCGGCAGGCACAGCCTCTTCTTGCCCCCTTTACCGTGCTTCTTGCACAGGGTGTAGTAGTTGGGCTTGTCGCGGGAGCAGAGCTTCAGGCGGATCTTGAGGTCCGAGGACTTGTCGAGCGAGGCTTTGCCGTGCGTGTAAGAGTTGAGCAGCTGTCGCACGTGAGCCACCTGGTGCTTGGAGAGTCCCGCGGAGTGGCTGAAGACCCTGTCGCATTGCGTGCACTGGTACTGCTTTTCTCGCTCGCCTGAGGAGAGGCTCGCCGTTCTTTTACTCGTGCCGTAGCTGGATGGGAAATTGTGCTGGGTCATGATGGGAGCCAGGGTTGGAGTTGGGTACAGCGGTCTGACGTTTTCATCCAAGCCTTTTTTGTGGATTAACCGATGCCGCGACAGACTAGAGCTGTGATTGAACGTTTTGCCGCAGGTGTTGCACGTGTGCAGTCTCTTGGTTTTGTGGCATTTCTTATGTATCGCCAAAAGCCGCTTGCCGTTGCACCTTACCCCGCATAGATTGCACTGGAGAGACTTTTTGTTGCCGCACAACTTGCCGAAATCTTTAGAGGAAGTGAGGGACGATCTATCCGAGTGTACGTGCAGATGGCGAGCAAGACTGGAGGAATGGCTGTAGCTCTTGCCACAAAAGCGGCAGTTATATGTTCTAGCATGAGACACCTCCCTTTCCCAGCAAATATCAGAAAGGTACTCCTCATCGCACAACTGGCTATTCCCTGCTTCTGTGTTGTAGATGAAGTCTGACTCACTGCCCACCTCCTCCTCATGCGTCGCAATCAAATCTGGAGCTGCTTCGTCACATTCTGTGTAAACTGTGTCGTAAGGGACATAGAACGTCTCATCCGGTTCGACTTTCACCATCTGATTGGCGGTGAAGCAAGCATCCTCGTCCAAATCCTTTTTCACGCAGGTTATAGTGAATTTTGAGCCCACCTCGGCCCACTTGACCACATATTCGATGGGCTGGGTGTCAAGCTCTACCGTGATGAAGTCTGCTCCTAAAGCGTCCTGCTCGGAGCAGGTCAGCACTGTTTCTGTCTCCTCCATTAGGGCTGATCTTCACGGCCCTTCTGTTGTTTTCTCGCTTGGGGAGCTGTGACTAGTCCAGGCTTAATTTACACCTCAGCTAATCCTAGTAGGAAACAAAAACAAACAAAAAAATCTTGAGTTTGATTAAACAGTACCAGCAATAATAACATACATACAGTATTTTTTTTTGAGAATAATGCCTGACAATTTGTCTGGTTTAGAAACGAACAGAAGTGAATCTCCCCATCTGTGTCAATTTGTCAATGAATAAAGAACTATATCTGTTAAAAGAAGTTCGTTTAGTGTAGATAGCGAGTAAAACAGACGTTTTGTACAGTCACGGGAAAATATTACTACATGTATAATCGCAGGCCATTGAAAAAAACTATTTATGCCGGAGACTCGTGATCTACGATGCAAGATATTTTACTTCCTCTTGCATGGATATTTTTATAGGCTTTTAAGCTTATATGCATGCCTACAGAATAATGAAGCTTGAATGTATCTGCAGCATTAACAAACATCAAGCAGACTTGTCCACGACTGACATTAATGAGATCCAAACAAGACCGTTCTGAAGAATCAGTCTTACATTTAGAGAAGGTTCTACACTGACATTCTGACATTTACAGAATACTCTTAAGAATCACTCTGACATTTAAAACACCGTTCTTTCTGGCATTATAGAACATTCCGAGGAATCATTCTGACATTTAAAAGCGTTCAGAGGAATCATTTTGACATTTGGAGAGCATCCTGAGGAATCGTTCTGACATTCAGAGAACCTTCTGAAGATCCACTCCCAACATTCAGAGACCGTTCAGAAGAATCACTCTTGATATTTAGACACCGTCCTGAAGAATAGCTCTGCAGTCCCTGCGTAAGCTGTCAAATCGGTCGGAAAGCGATAACATGTCGAACTGTAAAATGAAAGCGGACGTTCGCGCCAGGGTATTTCCTCATTTCCTCAAGTCTCGCCGATCTCCAATTTTCGCGTGTTTAACGTTACCTTAGGCTTATTTATTTATAAACTCGCCTTCTCTGATCATTCGTGGCAAAAGAAATACATAACAATCTACTTGAAACCTCAGCAATAACGGAAAAAACGACCAAACAAACGCGTTCCAACGGTAAACAGGTAACACAACTGTGCATTGACACGGTGCATTCTGGGAAAGGATTAAACTGGGCTGCAACCGAGTGTGTCCAACTGTATTTAGTCTTTTAAAACATTCCAGCTCTCTTGTGTTCAAGATATCCACGTCAAGAACGTTTTGAGGTCTTAATACTGAAATGCACATAGAACTGTGCTGTTAATCACTCTGACCTCGTGATGCCTGACTGTAACTTACACGTATTATAATGGCCAGGATTCAATCGGCCCGCCATAAAATTCCACATATATTCAACATCACAGATCTGAGCGTATCTCTCGCACCGAGGCCCAGATACACAAACACACACACACACACACACACACACACACACCAACGGTAAACAGGTAACACAACTGTGCATTGACACGGTGCATTCTGGGAAAGGATTAAACTGGGCTGCAACCGAGTGTGTCCAACTGTATTTAGTCTTTTAAAACATTCCAGCTCTCTTGTGTTCAAGATATCCACGTCAAGAACGTTTTGAGGTCTTAATACTGAAATGCACATAGAACTGTGCTGTTAATCACTCTGACCTCGTGATGCCTGACTGTAACTTACACGTATTATAATGGCCAGGATTCAATCGGCCCGCCATAAAATTCCACATATATTCAACATCACAGATCTGAGCGTATCTCTCGCACCGAGGCCCAGATACACACACACACACACACACACACACACACACACACACACACATAAACGGAATACGATGTGTACAGGCTGTACTTTCTGTACTACTGCCAGCTCGTGCTGAAATAACTCGCACTTACGGTTGCTCGAAAGCACATAATAGTATAATCACTGACCATTTCGATGTATGCACGAGAGAAGACAGACAATCCGTGAATAAAATCGCCTTTGATCGCTTACTCGGATGCTTCACTTGAAGAAACAACAATAAAATACACTTCAGAAAGAGCGTAATCTAATCTGCAGACAGAGCCAGAGGTATGATTCTGAGCAAGACTCAGAGAGTGGCATATGGCATGAGACTGCATGATCTCAGATATATTTAAATTCCTCAGTACAGTCACTGAGAGCCACTGTAATATTCTTCCTGTCGCCTCACTGCACTTCATGTATTGATTAACCAAACGCGTCCACTGTTTGATCATTATGCACGCTTCTGAGTCCGTTAAAATGTATTTTAAAGTAATTACCAAGCATGTAATACGCTGTTTGGTGGTTGGAAATCGGCTCGGTTCTGCCGCACCTCTGTCAGATCATCGCCGACGACGTAACGGATGTCTTTTTTTTTTTTTCACCGGTGATGTACATACCATATGGATGGACTTCCGCATTCCACTGTCAATACGCTTTTTATTTTATTAAAAGCACTACACAACAGTATGAATACAAAAATGTGTTTAGAAGATGTGACACACAAAGTAATTAAAAAGAACTGTAAATTGGGTTTTTAATACGGATTAATATAATATTTCCCAAGTTACAGAAAAAGTAAATAAATCCCTTTTGAAATAACATATGCTCATTCACAACAACGATTGATTGAATTGATCATTTATATAATAATAATAATGCCAGAGGAAATAAAAAGAGAAAATATGTTGTTTTACTTAACTATCGAAATTAGTTTTAATAATAATTATAAGCTAGCTATTTTACTTATACAGTTATATAAAACATACAGTACATTATTAGTTTTACATAATGTGTAAAATGAAAAAGAGGGTCTGGAGGCATTGAATCATTTTTATGCAGCCTATATATTCTTCCGTAATTAATAACTGTCAAATAAAATAAATAAATAAATACTTTTGAATAAATAAATACTTTTTGTGACATGGCAATTGATCATCACTTCCTAAAGTTGTAAAATGACAACAATTTCAACGCTATACAAAGCAAAATACATTTAAAAAGCGTTTCCTTTCATTACTAAGTAAAATTATGAGTAATCTATATGAAATTCCATTTAAAACGTTTCAGTAACAGGTTTCATATTCCCCTCTAAATACACAGATATAGAAATATAAATTCCATACATTATTTTATACGAATTATACTATTTCATTTGCGTTATTAATAAACAATTTATCAGCTGTTCTGCAAATCTCCGAATTAATTCGCTTTAGTTTCACTTTCTGTATGTGTTCATCTGGCCAGAAATCATTTGCAGTCGCAAAAACGGTCGTGTGTCTGCTTCAGTAAAGCAAGTTTATTTTATATTCACAGTTTGTCCCCATCGCCACACGGGTTATTCTTTCTTAAATTATAACACAGTAAAATGTTAAACGAGGGGGTTTGAGTGATGAGAACTGTTTGTGATGGTAAATTCAATGACCGTAAAACAGCTTACTTTACGGCAAACAAGAGGAACTTCAGGTTAAACATTCGCCATGCAGTGGTAGCAAACTGAAAATACTTATTAATTAAACCATTTGACTGTGTTCTTGAAAAAATAGACCAACTGCCAGGCAGCCAGCTCCTTATGTGACCTTATTACTGATCTGCTAAGTTAAAGCTCATCAGGGAATAGATTGCATTTGTTTTCCGATGTTTTTTGGGCTAACATTCGTGCTCAAAGCTATTCCTATAAGTTAGGCATATCTTTAAACGTTTAACTGAGTAAAAAGGTTTACGAACCTCTGAAGCTAGACATGGATAAGGAGCCATCAGGACCATCTAGCACGGGCTCAAGAAGTGCAGGAGGCTTCGGTCTGTTTGGATCTGCTAGCCCGCAGTATTCAAAGACAGCTCGCTGGAGTGCCATGTAAGTCTGCCATATTATATTACTAGATGTGCATATGATTCAGTAGCTCACTAAAGCTGCTTTTCTTAACAGTGGCAAGCATGAGTCCTCTCTCTCCATACCTTAATGTGGACCCCAGGTATCTCACTCATACAGGTGAGATCAGATGGCCATTAGCTACATTTATTTGTTTTTAATATATGAGATTTAAAGGGATAGTTCACCCAAAAATGAAAATTCTGTCATTAATTCCTCGCCCTCGTGTCGTTCCAAACCCGTAAGACCTTCACTCATCTTCGGAACACAAATTAAGATATTTTTGATGAAATCCGAGAGCTTTCTGACGCTGCATAGACATCAACACAACTGACACGTTCAAGGCCCAGAAAGGTAGTAAGGACATCGTTAAAATAGTCCATGTGACATCAGTGGTTCAACCGTAATTTTATGAAGCTACGAGAATACTATTTGTGCGCAAAGAAAAGAAAAACAACGACTTTATTCAACAATTTCTTCTCTTCCATATCAGTCTTCGACGCGCATTCAGTCTTCAACTTTTTGTCATCATTTCAACTTAATTATGTCTTAGTATTTCATAATTTCAACTTTTTATTTCATCATTATGCCTTAGTATCTCCTAATTTTGTCATGTCATAATAATGATGAAAGGTCGAAATTATGAATTATTTAACCAGTAGAAAACATCACTGAAATTAAAAATCTCTTTTACAGGAATGTTCTGAAATAACTGTGACTGAGATAAAGAGTCAAAATTATGAGATGAAGTCATTATGACATAAAAAGTCAAACTTTGACCTCATAATTTCAGCTTTGTGTCATAATTTATTATTTCATAACTCCAACCTTTCTCATTATGGCTGTCATATTTATGATTTACCAAAGCATGAATTTTTTTTTCATATGTGGCGGAAATGGGCTTCCATAGTATCTCTTTAATGAGATTTCCCCAGATAGGTTAAACAGGATTTTCCACTGCATTGATGGTTTGTGTTGCTTCTTTCTTTCACATCCTTCTACACCTTGCATGCTCTCATAAGCCTTTAACCAGCAGAGGGCAGTGTTCACTACAGTGTGCACTATGCCTTTTATAGGAACAGAAACAGCAGATATGAATTTCCTGGTAAAGGTGGGGTCAGGTAACACACAATAGGGTTATTCCGTGATGTCAGTGGAGCACAATTCATGAATAGGCAGATAACACTGAGCACTTCCGTCACATGTTTGGTTTGTGGTGATGCGCCACATTCCACTATAACCAGAGTCATGTGCATTTTTCCTATGAATTGAAATTGTGGTGCGGACAGTGGGGGGGATGTATACTGGTTGTGACGTCACAAAATGGAGAAGAAAACAGAAACCAAAAAAAAAAGCTCTTGCGTAAAGAATCAGTGAATGCCAAATTCCACATTTGGACCTCAAGCCCTTAATCAGCCAGTATATATCAGAGAAATGGAGAATGTCAAAACAACAAACTATTTGAAACAAATCCTGCGGTGTACCGTTTTAAATCCAGGCATGACCAAGTTGTGCATACAACAGGCCAAAAATCAATATTGCAGCACTAACATATCTATAAAACAAATGTTTTTGATCTGCCCAATTTGTATTGTCATGAGACAACGATTTCAGGGCAAACTTCAAATGTTTTATTTTGTACGATGGACCCAGAAAAACTTTTACAATTGTTTATCAAAAGCACATTTAAAGAATCGAGTTGTATATTCAAACGTGATTTTAAAAAATGTCATTTTAAAGTCATAATTATGAGGTGAAAGGTCAAAATTATGAGATAAAAAGTCAAAATTGTGAGATTAAAGGTCAGAACTATGAAACACAAGTCAAAATCGTGAGATGCAAAGTCAAAATTGTGAAATTAAGTCAAAGTTCTGACAAAAAAGTAACATTTTTGTCTCAATTTTGAAATGTTTGTATTTATTATAATGCCTGTTGAATATTATATCTGACAAGGCAATATATTTAAGTACAACCAACCAACAGAACAACAGTGTGGCCACTAAATATACTAACTAAACATTCTTTAGCTAAAAAAAACTGTAAGCTGATTTCAAGACTTGAACTGAATCACAAATTTGATCCTGATATTACAACACTTGGTTCCTCTTCTATCAATGGTTGTGTTTTTGCAGCCGTTACTGACCTGAAGAAATGATTTGAGCAACAACTTTCAGCATGATTCAACTTGATTATTTAAAAGTTTTTATCTTTCATATGACTAAAGGCAAACATATAGACCTAGTGATACACTGCTAGACATTGACATTTTCTATCAAAAACTCTTTATTTTGTACATTTTACATTTCATTTTTTTGTTTTGTTTTTTAAAGTTATTGATAAAGATATGTTGTGACAGCTGTTTTAAATCAATAGCTCAAATACATCTGTGTATTTATTTATTTTATTTATTTAGTCATTTAGCAGACGCTTTTATCCAAAGCGACTTACAAATGAGGACAAACACTGAACAAATTTATAAACGCAACACTTTTGTTTTTGCCCCATTTTTCATGAGCTGAACTCAAAGATCTAAGACTTTTTCTTTTTACATATCAAAAGACCTATTTCTCTCAAATATTGTTCACAAATCTGTCTAAATCTGTGTTAGTGAGCACTTCTCCTTTGCCGAGATAATCCATCCACCTCACAGGTGTGGCATATCAAGATGCTGATTAGACAGCATGATTATTGCACAGGTGTGCCTTAGGCTGGCTACAATAAAAGGCCACTCTAAAATGTGCAGTTTTATCACACAGCACAATGCCACAGATGTCGCAAGTTTTGAGGGAGCGTGCAATTGGCATGGCATGCTGACTGCAGGAATGTCCCCTGTGTGACCAAAAGTGTGGTCAAGGCTGCATTAAAGCATGTTCACGTGTACAGTGGGCCAAAGTCTGTCGCTTTACTGCAGTTACGTGAAAGACAACACCACTGTCAGCAGAATTATAGGATGTTTAGGTGAAAATGTGTTATGATTACCTGCCATAATGTACAGTATTTCCTCAAAGACTGGCACAGGTCTAGGAAGTTGTTATTGAATGAGTCAACCTTGGAAGTCCAGGTGCCTGATTCATGTGTAATGAAGCAAAAATATGCATGTGTTTATTTGCACAAAGAACAGCCTTTTTGTTAATAGACTAATGTGATATTATGGAGCCCATGGGACCGTTTCCCAAGACCTACTTCTGTATTTTAATTGTGTTGTTGGCATAAAACATCCCAATTTCTGTATATTGCATGTTGTTTTAGCACCAAAGTCATTAGTGATTTAGGCCAATTGTGACTTTGTTTTAAACTCTTAATCTCCATTCTTCTCTCCCATTCAGGATCCTGAATATGGTGACCCGCCAAGGTGCCACATGAGCAAACACTTTGAATTCAATAGGCGAGTGGCCCAATTTCAGCCTCCGTCCCCCTCAAAATGAATCTTGTCCATCTTTGTAGTCGGGTCAATGCTCATTTGAAACAGAAGGGTATTTTTATTTAGTTTGAGTCTCAGTATTTTTTATTTTGAAGTCATTGATTGATTCAGACAACCAATCTCTGTGTTGAATATATTTATGTTGGTGGTGCATGTGTTTAGCTCTGCTGTACAGTGCATTTGGGGTGATCTTTGAGAAAGCCAGAGGGGCAGAGGACGACCTCAACACCATTGCTGCAGGAACTCTGACTGGTGTCCTCTACAAATCTCCAGGTAGATCATGTATAATATGTTTAGAACATTGTGTTATCTTTAAGATGCAGAAAAAAAAAACACATTTTGTCAGCAGACTGAAGGGGAAGATGTGTACTTCCTTTTCTGTAGTAGACTTATTTGAGGAGAAAAGGGAAATTGCTTTGAAAACCATTATACGCCAAGATCTTTTACAGAAAACATTCTTTAACTTTTATCAAATTCTTGTTAATAAAATTAACAGATGTTATATAATGCTTAACACATGGTTAACTAATATGTAGTCACTTTAGAGTTTGAGTAGTCATGGAATTTTGTGTATATATTTTCATGTCCCCAAAGTATTTAGACTCTTAAAAACATTTAGATATACAACATTATAGTACAACTGTGAGCATCCACTTTTTCAATGACAATGTCATTTTCTCCATAGGCATTTTTTTTAATATCTTCTACGATCTAACTAATCAGCTCCCACATCAATTGCAACATTTTAAACTTTGATTTGGAGCAAAAAAAGTATTATGAAAATCCAGGAAAAAAAAGTCAAAGGCCATGTTCTTCAGTGTTGTTGAGAAAATGAACTACAGTTCCATGACGCAGTGAGAGAAGATGGTAAAAATATAAAACATTATTTATAGGTTATAAAATATGATTTTACAAGTATAAAAACAATAAATGTAAAATGTTTTGCAAAATATGTATCTAGATACAAATATATTACCATTCAAAAGTTTTTGAAAGAAATTCATACTTTTATTCAGCAAGGATTTATGAAACTGATCAATCACTGTTTACATAAACACATTTCACAGCACAACAGCTTATTAGAATGATTTCTGAAGGATCATGTGACACTGAAGACTGGAGTAATGATGCTGAAAACTCAGATTTACATCACAGGAATACATTATATTTTCAAATACATTAAAATAGAAAACAGTATTGTAATTGTAATCATATTTATTTCACAATATTACTGTTTTTACTGCATTTTTGAGCCTTGGAAGAATGTGAAGTGTAGATAGACATGGCTTCAACTGATGCGTATATCATTGATTTATAACCTTGGAACTCATGATATGCCTGTTTCAAAAGAATCGTTAAAAATTCATTTCTAGAAAAGGAATGCGATTTGTGCTTCCGTAACCTGACTGTTGTAAACTTTAATTTAGCTCATCGAAGGCCATTAGGTGGTTATAAACACAAAATGTCATTGTTCCTGCAAGGAAGTACCTTACAGAATTACCCTGCAGGTGTTTTCCTGTAGCTGTGGAATGAATGCATTTAGTAGAGAAGAGCTGTTGTCCAGATATTAGGGGAAATCTCCTCCACTAGGACGCCACAAAATATTTCCCCATCATTCTTTGCTGCAGAGTTCTTAGAAGGGAAGTTCCTGGACATTGAGACGATTCAGCGCATTGCCTGCTCTGCTGAAAAGCGTTTGGCAGGATTTAGTGTGCCATGAATGCAGTTTGTGTTCAGTGTGTCCCAAGCCATTCAGGCCGTCACGAGATCACTCATAACTTTAGTTATCTCACATTTCATAGTCATGTGTCACACAGGCTGTATTCAAACAAGCTCACAGGGAATGTGCATTGATCTTAATGGTGCTGTAAAAGCACTTACAGCATTTTTTACTGGCATATGTCTGTTGTTTTGTTCTGCATATTTGGGGCATTTCTGTTTAATATGAACAGAAAACGGCAATGTAGATGTGTGGCAACGTCTTCAAGCAAGAGTCCTTTTTTTTTTTTTTAAGAGACCGCATGTTGTTTTGAAGCGTTCCAGTGGGCTCTGTGTGTGATGGGTGGGCTCTCATTGACTCACATTCACCAGTTCATTCAGCAGTTATCAAGCCTTAACTCATGGTGGGTGTGGAATCCTCACACTTCTCAAAGCTCTATCGCTCTTCTCCATGTTCCGGGTCAGGGTGAAGTTAAGCTCTTCTCTATCTGTTTTACACCACTGACGTCTGTGAGACATTCGCTGGAGGTCAGGGACTAGATCTGACTGGTTCTGGATCAAAAATATCATTCTAGTTTTAGTTTGATTATGATAATTATGCCTGGGGTGGAATAAATGAGTCTTTGTATCATTTTGTCTTGAGCCTTGTGAATTTAAACAAGAGCTCCATCTGTACGGTATCGTTCTTAAAAATAAAGGTTAGGTTTTGGCATTAGTGGTTCCATGAAGAACCTTTAACATCCATGGAATCTTTCCATCGCACAAAAAAATATTGTTCCGCAGCGCGGGGCGGGTTGCTTGGGCTGACACTTTCAGGGCTCTATGCTCTCTACAATAACTGGGACCATCTGAAGGGAGGCTCTCCTACCTGCTACTGAAGCTTCTGTCAAAGATACTCAACAAATGAGTACAAAAAAATTAGTCAATTTTTGTTTCTTTCTAAATTCAATGTCCACTAACTTTAAAGCTAAGATGTGAATGTCAAGGAACTGCTCTTTGAGGCTTCAGATTCATGACGGTCTCCTAAAAATATATTAAGATTAAATATGAGTAATATTTGAAACTATTTATTAAAACTTATTTTGGATAAAGGTTAAACTTAACTGTCCATTAATGTAACTGATAGATTATCAGGTGTGTGTGTATATAACCTATGCAGCCAGTCGTTGCTTGTTTTCAATGTTTGTAATACATTCAGCAATCATGCAGTCTATAATATAACCAACTGTGAGTTTAAAAGCATGTGTTGGAACAGAACAAAACTTTGCACTAGAAACAGATAATGAGTGCTTACTCAAATATCTTTGCTGTAATATTTGGTAATTATGAATGTAGGAAATGATGCTTGGATACATTGCCTTGTCATTCCATCAGCACTCTGTTAATGGACACCAGTGTTCACTATAATGTTGAGATGTTGTTGAAATGAGGTTTATATGACTCCATGGCATTTTCTTTTCTGTTTAGGTTCCTCTTTCTGTGAGCATTAACGTTTACTGTGTGTTAGGAAACAGAAACTTGAAATCAGTCACTTTATGACAGGAAACACATTTATGTACTTTTATTTATTCAGTTGACAAGGATCAAAGCATTAGAGATCACTTAACCTACATATGTGTACATGTGCAATACTGCAGTCCAACACTGGCACATGCTGACAGAAAAAAAGTCCATTACTAAGCGAAAGACTGGAACATGAGATGACATTATGATGAACTTATTTATTCTATCTAAAAGAAGCGGTTTAATTTTTGAACCAGTTTCACATGTAGCCTTTGCTCTGCAAGTGTCTTTTATGTTGACACGGTGGTTCACAGCAGAGGCATCAAGCGATACCAGTGGTTATTATATGAGCAATTCAATTTAAAAAGAACTATATTGATTCTATTCTAAACATTTACCACAAGTTGTTGCCTAACATAAAGACCACACAAACGTCGGCTGCTGTAGCCCATGACACCGCAGAAATGGCAAACTATGATAAGATTGTTTTCCACACGTACAAGGAGGTGGACTGACAGCAAGCATTGCAACACATTCGATGTCAGGCACGAGTTCTCAGACTTCTCGAGGTTTCAATAACAAGTTATGCTGTTTCGCCGGTATATGAGTTTTATGTGCTACTAAAGTATAGAATTTAATAATTGAAATAAAGTAAAATAAACTGCAAGGGAAGCTCATTCTATACTTGAGAAAATAGTAAAATTCTATATAAATATATATTCAAAGAATTGGAGGAAATCATTCTCTGCTTTAAGGCATGACTTCCTCTATATGAGCAGGACTGAGTTCTGAAACGTGAATAGTAAAAGCTGTAATTGTGCGTGATTTAAATATAGATTTATTTTTTGTTTGTTCTTTTCAAATCCCCTCCCCCACTACGCCTCCATAGGGGGAAAAAGTATTTGTTTTTTTTAATGCACCAATCTGGTCCATTTCCTCGTGATTTCTAAATCACATTAGTGAATTCTAATATAAACACATTGGTCTCCTCCACATTACTGGAATTTAACTGTGTTAAGCCAATAAAAGGGCAAAATGACTAATCCGTCCTCAAGTGATGGTGTACCAAAAGCCTTGCCTCCTGGACAGGACCTTTAGTCCAGATCACCCTTTCAATCTCCAGAAGATATGAGATAGAGAGAATGAATCCCTAAAGAGCACTGAAGAAAAATATTGTGCAATAATAAGTGATTAAATAGCACTGGAGTCAATCTCCAAAAGCCAATGGATGTTGCATTCATATCTGAAAAACAGAAGAGAAAATGGTTTTACTTTCTCTGAATAGAAAAAAAAAAACAGCTCTACTTTTGAAAATGCTCATATTTATGTTAGTTTCTCACCTGTGTAGCTGTTTGATGTAGCCACTGTTCTTTGTCCCCACTGAGCTTCATACAGGAAAACAGGTCACATACTGTGGGTAGGCCTAGCCTTTCCTGGACAAACCACAGGAAAACATGCTATGAGGTGTATGTATATATAATATTTATGAATATGAATAATGTATTTGAAAAAAATTATGTAAATGAAATGCACCAAATTTTAAAAATGACATTCTCAAACCCTAATACTATGGACGTAAAAGGGATAGTTCACTCAAAAATGAAAATTGTCATCAATTCATGTTGTTCCAAACCCATAAGACTTTCATTTATTATTAAAAGGGGTGGTTGATCAGCTTTTTTCGAAAGCTTGATTGTATTTATGGGGTGCAGTGAAACGTGTTCATGCTTCGTTTTAAAAAAAACGCATTATTTTCACATATTTTACCCTTATTCTACACCTGTTTCCTTTCTCGTCAAAACGGTCCGTTGAGATCCTGGTTCTATGAAGCCCCTCCCTCTGAAATACACAATGGGCTCTGATTGGTTAGCGGGCTCAATGTGTTTGTGATTCGCTAACCGCCTAGTGCACATTGTCCAGAAACATCACGCCCCCTTACCATTACGGGTAGTTGTGTGATCCCAGCGGCGGGGTTTATGTAAACATCGGGGATAGTGATGTCACAAACCCAGGAAGAAGCTCGTTGTGGTCCCGACCAGCAATGTGTTTTTTGAACATTAAAGCATGTCAACATTCTGTTACACCAAATAATGATCTTTAAAATAGCATCATATGACCCCTTTAAAAGAAAAGATCTCCCTTTGCATTGAACTCGGAGCGTTGTAACTTTGCAGATGTTGTTTATGCTCTAACAGCAACACAATACACACTAACTAAAGTTCAAAAAGTGAAATCATATTCAATGAAACACAAAAGATGATATTTTTAATGAAACCTGAGATTTCTGTTCCTCCATTGAAAGTCCGAGCAACCAAAACTTTGACTCTTCAAAAAAAGTTCATAAAGGCATTTTAAAAGTAATCCAATCATCGTGTCGTGTCAAGCAAGTGTGGTTGAGCTTGCGTTTACCATATTTGATGGGCCCCAAATATATGTGTTGATCAATGTTTATACGTGAATAAAATCCTGAATTAGGTGATTATATAAAGCCATTGTGTCACTTCAGAAGCTTTGATTAAAATTCTTTATTTGTATTTTGAAGATGAATGAAAGTCATATTGGTTTGGAATGACATGAATGTGAGTAATTGATGACAATTAATATATTTATATTGTGCTGGACAGCAACAGATATCAGTCTCACCTGTGCGCTCGCCCGCTTGCGTAGAAGCCATTTGTCCTCCTCGATGTTCTTGCTGTCTCGCTCTTTATGGTTCTCACTCTTTGGCTCATTTGGCGTCTCAGTGGTTGTGCTTATGTGCTTCATTAAGCTTTGATTAAAATTCTTTATTTGTATTTTGAAGATGAATGAAAGTCATATTGGTTTGGAATGACATGAATGTGAGTAATTGATGACAATTAATATATTTATATTGTGCTGGACAGCAACAGATATCAGTCTCACCTGTGCGCTCACCCGCTTGCGTAGAAGCCATTTGTCCTCCTCGATGTTCTTGCTGTCTCGCTCTTCATGGTTCTCACTCTTTGGCTCATTTGGCGTCTCAGTGGTTGTGCTTATGTGCTTCATCGCTGGCAAAAGCCAGTTCTGCAAAGGCTCCTGTGTGGAGCTCTCAGAGTCTGAGGTTTTGATGTACGGGGTCACCCAGGCAGAGAGGGACGACAGGGCAGGGGACTTGGCACTGTTGCTCGGGTGCAGCCACGTCTCTAGGATGGCTTGAACCTTCTGCTGCTGGCTGGAGGCTTTGTTTGGGGCATTCTTATTGACGGGAACACCATTCTTATCTCGATCCTCTTTCTTGAGGAGCCAAGCACTAAGGGCCTCTTTTCCACAATTGTCGTCACAGACACATTGAGCGTAGCTGGTACAGGTCTCGTTGGCTTTGCAGGTGGTCTCGATAGGGATGGTCTTGTGAAGCCACATTTCGATGGTTTCTGGACTGGTGATTGGAGTGCTGGCAGCGGATGAAGGTGGAGTCTTTAGGCACTTGAGCTTTCCTAGGGTCTCGATTTCCATGGCAGCGCTGCGTGTGGCACAGCAAGAGCTGCAGTCGGACTTTAGTAGCCAATCGCTGGAGGAGAAGCTCTCGAAAAAGGGTTTGATGATCTGCTTGAAGCGGTCAGCATCTGACACCGGGCTGGTCTTATCTTGCTTGAACAGGCTTGGGCTGAAGAGCCACTTGCTGAGTTCTTCTTCCTCAACAGTGTCGTCCCCTTTTTCCTGCTGGTCTTCCACTTCCACCTCATCCAGATTTAAGTCGCTTTCCTCGATCATCTCAATCGAGAAGGTTGAGCTTCCGCTACAGGTTCGTTCACGAACTGGCAATTTCTCCTTCAGAAGCCACGACTCCAGGTCTTGAAGCTGGCCCCAAGCTTTTTGGAAGTCAAAGGCAGGTAACTGTCGCTCTTCCTGTAAAGTGGAAATAAAAAAAAATGGGCCATTTCCTAAAGACAATTTGACAGCAGTAGCGCTTTGGCTACAGTCACGTGAATAACACAGTGGTTCTTAACAAGTGGGTCACATATCTGTTCTTATATTGTGACCACCTGCAAAGCCAACGAGACCTGTACCAGCTACGCTCAATGTGTCTGTGACGACAATGGTTACACGAGAAAAATAAAATTATTTTACAGTTTACCTGAGATTCCTTGGAAACAAGCAGCCAGTCCTGGGAGTTTGTGCTGAAGTGGTGTCCTGTTGGAGCACTGCTTACTGAACGGTTCCCTAGAAGCCACTCAGCCAGAGGTGTGGCCCATTCAGGAGCTACTTTCTATGTAAACAAGATAGGTATTTTACAATGGATGCAAATGAACAAGCAGGAAGCTACATAGGCCAAGTGTAACATCAAAAACAAACCTGTCTCTTGCAAGAAACTGGGCAGTCCTGGAGAAGCCTCGGTCTCTCAGAAGAGTATGAGGTCTCCATCTGCAGCAGCAGAGAAGAGTTATGAATGCGGGTGCTTTGTGTAAGAGTGCACAGGTCTATTTATAGCAATGGTATGAGGACATAGTATTTTGACACACTCTATTCTCCCCAGCTACACTGTGATCCTGTCAAAAGTCAGTGGACATTTCAATCAAATGTTAATAACTGGACAATATGTTCTGTCAGAAAATGTTCACTTAAGTCTCACAACATGTCTACATCAGACACATCCATTGCCTAAACTGCTTTAGGTTGTTTGCACTGAACACAGGAGCAAGAAAGTTCAGAATTCATTTGTACTGTTGTCGGAAGTAATGCAAGCACATGGAGTACATCAGAAGTATGTAAACAGTGTCAGTATATTAAAATAATTCAATGTATGGATAAACACTTCTGTTTATTACCATGTATTGTTTTTACTGGTGCATATGAATAAAAGCGATTAAACATCATGCTTTCATCTAATGAAAACAGTTTTGAAAACATGCTTTGATTATTTTTTCAATGATTATTGCTGTATTATAGTTCTTGCATTAAACTATTTGAATCTACTTGGCTACGGTGAATGTTTGGTCAAAATTTAGACAAAAATCATTCAAATTGAAGCCATTTTAGATCAAACATTGAGATATATTGTCAAAAGACTAAAAATATTAGGACTGTTTTAGCCCTAAATGGCAGTTACCATACTATAAAAACTAGCATTTTTACTGGATTTCTTTTTACAGCTATCAATCTACATTAACCACAAGCCTTGGTGTCCAAGTCTGCAATTCCACAAACCTGGGTGGAAATGGTCCCAAAGGATGTGATAGCCTGGCGCAAGCTGCGTGCATCTGCTTGGAAACTCATCTCTGGGGTTTCTTCCGGAGTCAGATTGAGAGAAGAAAGCCTGGAATGACAAAAGACGAGTTTTAAACCCATTATCATCCAAGACATTTCCAACATCTACATAGACAGTTTGTGGTTGAAAATTATTTTAGATTGCTTGGAGATTCACAGAGAGATTTAAACCACTACATTACCTCTGCTGACTATCTTGACGTGTAAACAGTCATTTAACATGCTGAAGCAGATATACAAAACAAAATCATTCTAGAAAGGTCGATCTGGTTCTTACTTTTCCAGGCAGTTGGTGAGCTGGGTGGCAAGATTGTTACTACTAGAGTACTCCAGCTGATGAATGAGGATGTCAAACTGGCCTTTGAGCTATAAAAAACCATGAGAGAACAATCATTTCAGCCTTACAGTAACTTAACTAAAGCAGAACAGCTTCTCCTTTAAATTGGAGTTTCAGTTTTCAGAGTCAATATTTAGATTACATTTCTCAGAATTGTTGCTTTGTAATACAGATCTAAAAGTACCTGTACTGTTTTATTTTAGTCTTGACTTTGGAAAAAAAAAAAAAAAAAACTATACTCTCTCAGCAATAACAGCTCAATTTTCCTGACTGACAGATGGCTGTGTGTACAAATTATCACTTCTTGTCCAAACTGAAAATGTAATAATGCTCAGTAAAATTCCTTAAAACTCACCAAATGAAGCTGCTGTAGCTGCTGATGTAAAGTTTCTCCTTTGAGCTGCTCCACCAGATCAATCTGCTCCAGCAGCCAGACCTCACGAGAGCGGAGGGTCTCCAGATGTCTACTGATACAGCTGTGCAGCTGAGACTTCACCTGTGAGTAAGCAGACAGAGGCACATACGCGTGAATGCTAGCAGGTGCGAGTCCTGTCACGTCTGCCTTTGATTTGAAAGCACTCAGATGCCAAGCAGCTTTTAAAACTCCTGCTGTGGTGAATTAAGAAGTCACCACCTCCTAGGAAGTCACCACCTCCGCGGAAGGACAGCCTGCAACGATCTGAGGTCTACAATAATAGAAACAGGGTCCTTATTCAGTTTTGAGAGATTGTGGGGAAACCCATTGAGGTTTTCAACAGAGCTTAAGTGAATGAGTGTAAATCCTATATACTTGTCTACTAACTATTTCTTAAACAATTTCTCAATTGTTAATACTTCTGAACTTGTTTAGCTGTGGTCTAGTAAGCCCTACTCCTTTTAGACTACTGTACCTGCATCTAAATAGTAATTATTGACAAATTATGTGACAAATTATGTCATATGCATGAATGTTTTCATGCTTATAACACAAACAAGACAATAACATCTCATTGTGCACTAAATGAACAAAGCACATTATGAAGCCACAATGTTTAATGAAGTCAGTGTTCACTGTTCACACCTACTAGAAAAGATAAATAATGTTTATAACTGAGACACTAAACTGTTAATAACACAAGCATGATTTAAGAGTTAAGTATATAAATAAAAGATTAAAAATAGACCAGTACTTCATATCTTTACTTAATGGCACTGAAAACGCACAGCACAAAAACGTTGCCGTATCTCACCTCTCTGGAGTTGCTCCTAAGCTGAACTTCAGCTTTGATGACCCCAGCGAGGGCCTCCTCCAGCTGGGCCCGGGCCTGAATGCACTGCCTGAGGGCAGCCTTTTCTCTCTGCCCCATGAGTGACATGCTGCGGGACAAACAAAACACACCAGCTAAAATCAATCACTTCGTTCTCTATTCGCAAATGACTGGTTCAAAGCATTGTTCACTCAGACATGATCATCATTTGAAATGTTGCTAACCAAACAGTTTTGGGTTTCCATTGATGTTCCAAATACTACTACTACTACTACTTATAATATAATTTTAAAAATCTATCATGCTCCACAGAAGAAAAAAAAATCATAATGGTTTAGAACGAGGGTAAGTAAATTACATTTTAAATATGGCATAACTGCATTTCAGTTTTTAGTCTTCAATTTGTTTACATTTTAAAACCGTTTATGGTGGCAAAAATTGTAACAATTAGTTATTAGCAACAAAAAAAAAAAAAAAACTTTAAAAAAACCTTGATTTATTTGGAAACTGTGATAATTGGTCTGATAGTTTTTAACCTGCTGGCCAATTATCATCCAGTTATGTGAATTTTAGTAAAAACTGTGTAAACCTTTCTTTCACTTAATATCCATTATTTTGTGCAAGTTTAATTTGCTATAATTAAATCGCATTGTACAGAGTACCAATCAAAACTGATTCTCATAATCTTAAAAACCTTTTGCTCCAAAGGATTATGCTTATGATTAGTATTATGATTATGCCCTTGAGCAAGACACCGAACCCCCAACTGAAATATATGCAAATATTTTTGCAGCTAAATATAAATATTTTATTAATTTCTTCAAATAAATATTATTTTGATTACATTTTCTTTTTTTTTTATTTACAAGTTAGACAGGGAAATACAAACGTTATGCGTCCAGCATTTATGTGAACTCCTTTAATACTGTACAGAGCACCTCATACTATAAAACATGGCATGCATCCATTCAAACACTGTTTTTCCATAGTTCTAGTGATTCACAGCAGTTATTATAATCTGGTGTGGAAAACATTCAGTACAAACTTTTTACTGGTAGTATAAAACCCATATCAAACAACTTCAGCTGTGGCCTTACAGTGTCTCAACGGCAAAATTCTTAAGATTCCTGGAAAAGTTGCACACCTCGCTTTTCAGACCGATTAGTTTTGTAAAAATCGACGCGTTTCAAAAAGGCGGGGCATAGAGGAGAAACAATAATGTACAGTATGTGGAAAATAATGTGTTTTTTTAACTTTAAACCGCATAAACACATTTCATTACACCAAATACACAAAATAATGTTCTTTTTAGCAGCATCATATGACCCCTTTAAAAAAACCTCAATATCTGAAGTGGACATTGAAAATATATTCTACAGGTCGCCCGTCTGTAGCCCCCTTTTTATGTGTCACATTGCCGAGGACACAGTGAACTGATATCAATTCATAAAAATATATACTTTTAAACTTGTCATTAAATCGATTCTCATAAGTATACATTTATCGAGATTTTAAACATATCACCGTAACAATACAGAAGAAGGTCTGACTGGTTACAAATATAGCGAGCTCGCATGCACTCAACCTCCACTAACCCAGATTAACATTCCGACGCCGCATTAGCTAAAAGTCAAATCATTTCTCAAAACAAACATGTCATTGTGGAGTCTCGATGTGTACATACCTGGACTACCTGTTGACCTTGGAAGCGAAGGTGATGTTAATATAATAAAGGCTTCTGCGAGAACGCAGTGCCGCATCCCCTCATGCGCTACGCCGCTCGTGTCGTGAGGCTAATGTCAAAGGCGCTTTGGAGAATCACGTGAGACCATCATCTCGCGATACTTCTTCTTCTTCTTTTTTTTTAAGGGCTGTTGGCATCCATCTTATTGGTGCATTACCGCCCCTTTATTGCGTTCTCAATTTTTGTTCTCAAATGTAATGCTACCATCTAGTGGCATGTGGAAACAATTTGTAAATAAATAAATAAAAATACATAAAAATCTAAAAGCAACGATTTCAGATATTTTAATTAATATACGTGCCTTGAGCAAGAAGAGTTTTTAACGATGCATGTGTGGATGGAGGTTTTAAATGCTGAACACGAACATTTGGTTAATCAAATCTGTTTGTTCGAAATAATTATGCAATCCTCTACCCAGTCCATTTTATTTATTTATTTATTTTTTTTATTTAATTCAGAAAGGTAAGCAAATAAGAAATTTGTTATTTCACAATTTCAAATAAAATGAGAAAAAAGATATATCACAAAACACCACACACGAGAACACGTCACATGACTTTTATTTTGACATGACATAGTATACTTACCCGATGTTGACACTTTAAAACGACAATGTTTTGTAGGTAATTAATATCTATGTGGTTAAATACGAGTTAACATGAAAATATTAGAAGAATGTTCCAAGACTGATCAAATGCGGAAGTTTTGATCTGCGCTTTTATTGGCGGAAGTAGCGTCAGACGTTTCGTCGTCATCACGTCAATATTTTAGCGTAGCTCCGTACAGCTGGCAAAACAATTCACACAAACCATTTTATTGCGAAACTACAATGAGCACCAGAATCAAACGATAGACAGTAACATCTTGACATTCTAGCCGCTAACCTTTATTGTTATATTCTTGAACCTGTTTGTGCAAAACAATGTCGGCATCACAAGGAAGCACAAACACGAATACGGAGCCATGGGGTAGTTTTGAAGACAACAACATTATCCAGGTAACGTTAATTCACCTCAGCTCATCATTATTACAGTGACATAACTTCTGAAATACACGCATGTTTTTTCTCTCTTAATCAAGCTTAGTGCGCTTGGCTTAGTCTGACCTCGAACGCTTGAAATTGTTGTGGTGGTACTATGTATATTTCACTCTATATTCATTCACAATTTGCATATTCCTCTATTTTGCATGAATTATAATAAGCTAACGACTCAACGATGTGATATAGCTATTGTGGTAAACAATTTTGTACATATAGGCTAGTATAAGTGGAGGAGGCAAATGATTGAACAAAAAAAAAAGCTCAGAAACATGCTGTTAGACTGGCATATATACAAATAACCACGGTATTACCATTATACAATGTTTAAAAGAACATTATTGCAGTTTAACATCCACAATATATCATGGTCTTTAGTAAAGTGTGCGCTAAATAAACATATCCTGTATGCTACATCATCACATTCTCTACCGTATTACAAATGTGTAGTTGGCTTCATGAGTTTTTCACAAAATTAGAGTGAGACTTTTTAACACAGCGTTGGTTCTTTAATGTGACTGACCCCAGGGCAGTGGCTCGGCAGTGATCGACATGGAGAATATGGATGACACCTCTGGTTCCAGCTTTGAGGATATGGGGGAGATGCATCAGCGTATGAAGGAGGAGGAGGAGGTGACAGCCGAGGCAGCAGCTATTCATCCAGAGCGTCTCTCACATGTTCCGCCATGTGCTTCTGGTCCTCGATTGTTTACATCAGAGTGCGCACGCATCTTTCACGCAGCATACAGCGGTGTTGTGCATTTTGACCAGTTGATGGGAAAAGTATTTTTAAAATGCATTCAAAATTCGGAATAATTTGTAATATATAATTATTCACGGTATTTAGAAGTGCCCACGATAACAATATCGTGCATATTCATTACCGTGATATATCGCATTACCAAATACCGGCACAAGTCTAGGTGAGGGCTAGGAACTTGTTTCAGTCACTTGATGATTCACATGAGCATGAAATGAGGTATCAACCACATTTTCCATACAGCAGATATGAAATCTATATTACACAATTTTCACTTTGGAAAGTGTCTAACTTTCCTTTAAATAGTTCTGTTTGGCTTTGTGTAGATGAGAGTACTAATATATCTTGTATCCACACAGGTATGGCAGGCAGGAAAGCAACAGGCCTCAAAAGCATTTAATCTCTACGCCAATATTGACATCCTCCGGCCGTACTTTGATGTGGAGCCTAATCAAGTCAGAAACCGGTAAGATGCATGTCAGGCTTTCTAACAGCGGTTTTGCGATGTCTTTTGCTGCAGCATCACTGATTCTGGTTCAGTTAACCAACTGCTTGATCCACAGGTTGATCGAATCCTTGATCCCAGTCCGAATGATCAACTTTCCACAGGTAAGACACTTGATCATTTTAGCTGTAAGCAATACACAACAGAAAGCAAGTTTAATTGTATTGGAAGAGCAGGGGTGTGGCATCCTTGAGCGAGAGAGATTAATATTATTATCCCTATAAAGCCCACTGTATCATATTTGAAACACAAATTTCTAAGGCCTCTAAATGATCAACATAGTTAAAACTTGTTGTACATAATCGACTACATTTCTTCTGTTAACTGACTGTGAATTTATACTTTTAGTAAGTAAAAGGTCTTTTAGTATAGTTGTAAAAAAGTTATGGTACACATGTCTTTTTGCTGTTAGATTTTTACAGATTTTTAAAGGAAAAGTTTTATTACAAGATGAACACTTACTGGACTGAAGCAACTTGATTATCTATACATTATTTTTTTTAGAAAAATCGTGTTAAAATGTGAGTATCAAATATGATCATCAGGCTTTTGAGGAATGTTTATTTGTTCATTTATCAGTCGTCATTGTATTGCGTTGCATTATATGTTTTGCCCCCCCACAATTAAAACTAAAGAGCTTTGATCATAAAACTAAGCATTTAAATAGTTTTATCATCTTACTAATTATTAGGGGTTTTAGTGTGTAAACAAATATATTCTATTATTTTCTATTGCAAGCTTTACAGGTTTATTTAATTTTATTCTCTTTACTTGTATTTTGCATATCTGCATGTCTTTTCCTCATTGTCACCGCACATTTTATGTAGTTTTGAGCTTTTTGAAAAGCTAAACTGGCCAGTGCAGACTTGTAACAGCAGTTATGAGTACTTTTTCTTCATTAGTTCTTTTTTTTTTTTTATCTTTTAAACCCAGAAAGTTGCTGGAGAGCTGTATGGACCAATGATGCTGGTGTTCACAATGGTGGCTATTCTGCTCCATGGCATGAAGACATCAGGAACCGTCATTGTAAGCAACTTTCCACACGTTTGTCTTTGTCAAAATTTCACATTGTGATTTTTTATGTATTTTTTAATCAAATATGGGTGGGTGATATGGCAAAATATCATATCACAATGTTTTTTTTGGGGGGGGTTTCAGGAAAATCACGATTCTTTGTCATTTTGGTTGTCTGAGCAGTACAGCCAAACTAATTTCCCTGTTTTAAAATAAAATAAGAGCAAAGACACATTACAAATACACATAATATACAAATATTTCTCAAGTACTGTACATTTAGCAGTAGCTTTCAAGAAATTGAATGAACAAATATAAAAATAAAACACTATATACACTTCACTGTATAAATTATACATTAATTCTTATTAAAGCAACTGTACTAAAGTTCTTCAGTCAAGAGCAGTGCATGATTTTTCTCTTTGTGTTTTGTTGTTGTTTTATTAACTTTAAAGGGATAGTTCAGCCAAAAATGAAAATTCTGTTATGATTTATTCTCTATAAAGTTTTTTTAAACCTGAATGAATTTCTTTCTTCTGTCACTCTAAAGCGGTACTGAACTGCAGTGGAAACGCAAACCGTGCCGAGCCGAACCGTGCCGTGCCGTACTGAGCCGTACCGAGCCGAGTCGTACCACGCAGTGGAAAAGCGCCAAAAGTCTATGGGGACCAGCAACTGTTTGGTTACCCACATTCTTCAAATATCTTCTTTTGTGTTCAGCACAAGAAAGAAATTAATACAGGTTTGGGACAACATGAGAGTGAGTAAATAATGACAGAAATTAAATTTTTGGGGTGAACTATCCCTTTAATGACAAGCGGCAGCATGTTTAGTACCATTAGTCTGCTGTCACTTTAAGACCTGCGCGCATCTAATACACAGGCATGCATCCGTTTTTCTCTCAACAGTTTACTTTCACTTTAGACATAACAACTGTGTTTATATGTAAACCTTGTGTGTTTTTGACAGTATTAGAACAATCAGACGCGAAAGATAACTTAGTCCGGTAATCAGGCACTATTTGACAGGCTTTTTAGTGTGTGCGCGCTTCAGGTGTATGTAAAAAGCGCATGTCAGAACAGCACACAAATGAAACGTTTAACTGGCAAGGCTTTAAAGCACATGCAAATAATGTACTTCTGTGATTGCGAATAAGTGCAGTGTCCTATGAGTGTAACTCTAGAGCTGAGTTAACATTAGATGTGAATGTATGCCGCGTCAAACAGTATATTGAGATGGAGGCGCCTGAACTGCAACTGATAGAATGTGCGCTGCAGCACGATACTACGATATTTCTTCAAAAGCAGATCATGGAGACATTTTAATCGTCCACAATCAAAAATAGCTATATCGCTCACCCTTATGATCAAATATTTTTGTTTGGTTGTTGAAACAGAGAGAGGGTACGCTGATGGGAACTGCCATTGGAACCTGTTTTGGATACTGGCTGGGAGTGTCTTCCTTCATCTATTTCCTTGCTTACCTGTGCAACGCTCAGATTACCATGCTGCAGATGTTGTCTTTGCTAGTAAGTACCTCACATTACCCATGAAGAGAGTATATGACATGCCCACTTCATGTTAGGGCTGTTTAGCTTACGGTTTGTTTAGAGTGGGTGTCTCATATTATCTTTGTTTTCAGGGTTATGGTCTTTTTGGCCACTGTATGGTCCTTTTCATCACTTACAATGTCCACTTCCACTCGCTCTTCTACATTCTCTGGCTGGTGATTGGAGGACTCTCTACTCTACGCATGGTAAAGAAAAAATGAACGAGGGCTAAGATTATGCATGTATTACTGTAAGATGTGTAGTCACCATATCATATTTTATCTTCATTGATTTGTTGTCTTTCTCACAGGTGGCTGTGCTGATTTCCCGTACTGTTGGTCAGACTCCTCGCCTCTTCTTGTGTGGGACCCTGGCTGCTCTTCACATGCTTTTTCTGCTCTATCTGCACTTTGCTTACCATAAGATGGTTGAAGGTAAGACATGAGTCTGAGAGCGAGCTAAAAAAATTAATAAATTTCACATGTTAATACCATTAAAAGCACAGTTAAAATCTAGTAAAAATAATCAGAAATAAAAAACACATTTCCTCACTTTTCAGTGTTAAATGAACACAAAGAAACATTTATTCATATTTGTACATTGTTCATTCATATGCACTAATATAACAATACATAGTAATATACAGCAGTATTTGCTTAAACATATTTTTATACAAAACATTTTATTAAACATTTTAATACATGCATGCAGAGACATCCATGAGCATTTTTTGAGTGATGATGCAAAGGAATGTATTAATAGTCTTATCATGAGTCACCATATGAAGAAGAATTACAAATAAAATAAAAGTTGCATTAAAATAATTGCAATATTACTTTGTAATATATAAAGTAAGTATCAATTATATCACTCTCATGGCAAATGCAGTTAAATCCGAAATACTTAAGGAAGGTAACAATTGGACTGTTTAAAATACATCACTGGAGCACTGAATTGCTTACTGAAGGACTATCAAACAAATTAATACAATAAGCAATTTAACGTAAGTGTGCCATCCCTTTAGAGCAATCATTTAATGAAAGAGATGGTGCATCAGAATGTCTTCAAGGCATTATTGTGATCTTTAGTAATTGAAATTCCCTTTTAAATCTAATTTTAGAGACAATTTAGCACCTACAGTATGTGTTTGTGGTCCTTTTTATTTTTAGCCCATCAGAATGAGGCCAGTTTGAACACTTTCATTTGTCTGAAGCATGGTGCACATGTTGTTCTTACCTGTGGATGAACGTCTTCTGTCTTGTATGAAGTCTTATGGCTTATACATGCATTATTCTACATGTATTTGTTGCCTTCTCATGTAAATAATGTAAGGCAATCCTGTCCACTGATGGCAGTACAAATGTATCCACTGCAGTCGCAACATTATGGTATGACCTTTTAATGTTAGTGCCAAATTCCCCTCAAAAATGTCTAAAAATCAATCAGGGACTAACTAAAGATGACTGTGGGTTGAATGGTCATGATCAAAAGCCTAAGCTATTGGGCTACTGTGCTTACAGTCAAGGTTGTGCAGTGTTACAGGCTTTGTCATTGTGTCTTTCTGTTTCAGGTATTCTGGATACTTTGGAAGGACCTAACATCCCACCCATCCAGAGAGTGGCCAGAGATGTTCCCGTTGTTGCAAGTGCTGTTGTAAATGCCACCATCAAGTCAATAGCTGCAGTTGTACAGTCACAGTGATCATATATATTTGTCTATTGAGTCGGTCACATAGTCCAGTGAGGCTGGTGTACGTATGTAGGGTCAGGGCAAAACAGAATCATGGGGCAGTCTCTGTTGAGCACCTTAGGCCTGAGCTCACTTTGTATCTCTTATGTTGTTCCTGACGCTGTCGAACAGACCTAAAAGGGTGGCGCTTCACTTGATTTTGGGTCGTATTATTATGAGACAACAATTTCGACACACTATCCCATTCACTCTACACATGTCTTAATCATTTTTTGTTAAGGGTTACAGTAAATATGACCTCCTAATATTAAAATGGTTTATTCAGAATATGTAAGAATTCCTTGAGGATGCTGATACTAGTAATTATTCTTCAAAAACCCTGTTGACATTAAACACTGCACTGTGAGAGTGGACTGATTGTCCTCACGAACTGTCTCAGTTTCAGAGTGGCATCGCACAACACTTCTGTTTTCAGATCGTGTTGCATAATTTTTTTAGATATTTTCACAGTTGCAAAGGAAGTCTTTATCACGACTCTATAGAGAAACCTTGATCGGAAAGCAAAGTGTATAGAAATACAGAAATGCAATGATATTTTCTTTGAAGATGAGAAAGATTGTTATGGTGCATGCAATCTTTTTTTTCTTCCTAATCCATATTTAACCAGCCATTGTGGTGCAGTCTGATTCCTGCTATTTAAAGCTATGGTTGGGGGTGAGGGTTTTCTGCTCTCTCATTATGTTGTCTTCTACATGTGAGCTTCTTATTTAAAGGGTTCTTGTAAAGAGAAAATAAAGAAACGTTGTTGTCCTTATTTGTGATCAGAGGTGTCGTGCCAGGATATGTTTAATACTTGGAATTTAGACTCCACAATTAAAGCGATCAAATAATACCCACAGTATGTTGTATTAATATTGCACAGAACAGTAGCCGATGCTCTAAACAGTAAGGTTTTGCTAAACCTAAACATGGTCACAACTCCAAATCATTTGATGTAGCATAATGAAAGCTGCTCTGAGATAAACATAGCGGAAATAGTTTCATAGACGTCGATGCACCTGTACTGTACAACTCTAAATATGCATTCACTGAGAGCCAGTGAACTGTAGGAACATCCATGCTTCATACACTCTCCTGCAACTTGGTTTATTAGGTACTCCTGTTCAACTGCTCGTTAATGCAAATATCTAATCAGCCAATCACATAGCAGTAACTGCATGGCATGGTCGATCCGGGGTGCGTTTCCCAAAAGCATTGTTATGCTGCGTTCAAGTCCTCCTGGGACGTTCGTACTTACGAGTTGACAAGTCGTAATTACGACGTCAGGTGCGTTCAAGTCAGTTTAGTCGGCACAAGATGGCGGTGTACCTTCTTTTAATAAATTACAAGAAAATACAACAGGGTCTGTTAACTCTGCTTATAGAAAATGAAGAGCAAAGAATTCGCATCAGGTGTGTTTTGCGTTTTTAATATTTTAAAAAAGTAATTTATGAAGCCACTTTAATCTGTATCGCATAAAAACTTGTTATTAATTGTTATATTACAATCCTGCCACATTCAAAAAGCTTATTTTTTGTAAATAAAAAGCCTGACAATGTCACTGCTTAATACCTATAAGTATTGTGATTTATGTTTTACTTTGGCAATCTTTAAAGGACAACTAAACAAAATTTTAATTTAAACAAAAATTTACCGTCAACTACAGACGTCGCATCCATCGATTCCGCCATGTTTCTCATTGACACGCCCCCAACTCGGAAACTCGGGGCTTAAAGAAAATTTCGAGTTTCCCACTCGTAATAACTACTTTGTGGTGGCGTTCATGTGCGTTCAACTCGTAAATACGATCTATCCGACATGACTTGAACACACCATTAGCTAACTATGGTAGTTAGTTCCATTGAAATCTATTGGTAACGACGGAACTTGCGACCATAGTTGCTTTCGGGAAACGCACCCCTGTTGAAGTTTAAACTGAGCATCAGAATGAGAAAGAAAGCTGGTTCAAGTGACTTTGAATGTGGCATGGCCAGACCAGCAGATCTAATTTCAGAAATTGCTGATCTACTGGGATTTTTATGCACAACCATCTCAAGGGTTTACAGAGGATGTTCTGAAAAAGAGAAAATATCCAGTGAGTGGCAGTTCTATGGCCGAAAATGCCTTGATGATGCCAGAGGTTAGAGGAGAACGGCCAGACTGGTTCAAGCTGATAGAAAGGCAACTCAAATAACCTAATAATAACTCAAAAATAAAATAACTACTAAAATAACTCAAATTAGGACTGCACAATTGATCGAATTTCTAATCGCAATTACAATTATGGATGCCACAATTACGTAATCGTTCAAAGCGGCAATTAATCGTTCAAAGTCCACTTATGTTATTCTGCACGCTTAAAATGTTTTTTTCTTTCTACATGTTATCTTAAGGGTTTTTCCATTGTTTTAGTTTTAGT